>NC_057809.1:581489219-581591926 GCF_018294505.1 Triticum aestivum | reverse complement strand
TCCAGAGCTGTGAGATCTGTCTCTCTGACCTCGACCTGCCCCTCCCGCGATTCCCACCGCCGCCACCCCACCCCAACCCACCACTGCCGACCTCGTCTCCGCCATGCACCCTCTCCCCTCGCCTTCATCCCGCAGATCCACCAGTCTAGGCATGGTCACCACTTCACCACCCACGCCGGTGGATTCCGGCAAGTCCATGCAGCGCCCATGGCGTGGACCCCGCAACGGCGGCAGAAGTGACCGTGCCACCGCTTCCCCTTCCCCGCCGCCTTTGTCCACCCCGCAAGCTTCCTCCTCCTCCCCTCTCACCCCACGCCACCACCTCTCCAGATCTCCCCAATCCCACCCCCACACGTCCAGATCTTGAGGCGGCTCAGGTGAGGCAGCGCAACCCGCTCCGCCCCGGAACCCCGTGGACTGTGGTGGTGGTGGCAGCGCCCGACCGGCCAACAGTGGGATGGCATACGTGGCCCACACCTTCTTCATCACCGACGAGGACGACCTAGTGGGCGGCGCCAGTCAAGAAGATCACCTTCGTCGCCGCGCTCCTCGCGCTTGGCATCGTCGCCGGCCTCGTCATGGCCGCCCACCGCGTCTGCGGCGACCACTCCCATGGTGAGACCAATATCCGTCTCTCTGTCTACCCTCAATTAGGATTTGCAGTTGCTTTGTTTGGTGATGAAACGGGGAACTCAGAGAGGGAGGGGCTCCTACCCCTGCACCCCGTTATTTGTACTTGCATTTCAGAGAGTATTCATTTGTAATGCTGGTCTGAATAAAAATCGAAGATCCTAGAGTTTTTCATGTGTGGCTGAACTAATTGTGTCTGTCTGTTAGTTTGAGCCATTCTGCAGATAAGGTATCTGGTTATGCAGAACTGCAGATCGTAGAAAAGATAATTCAGACATGTTTGTGCTAATGAATTTTGAGAAACTGGCCAAATGGACTAAAAGATAGATGCAGAATCATGTGTGAATAGGAATTGTTATTACAAACTTATGCCATGCTTACTGGCACTCAATCCCATCAGTGTGCCAAGCCCATATGTAGCAAAGTGTTACGAAGTTCTGAAGACGCATTTTTGTTTGCTTCAATCCGTAGACATGTCAAGTCCTTTTGCACAATGTTGGTAAGCGCCTGATGCATACAACTTCAATCTGTAAGGAGGGGCTAATAGCATATACGTACTTACGGCCGGTTGTTGCAGTTTGAAGATACTTTTAGGGTGCATGCGTATTAGGTTGTTAACTTGTTCCAGAGTACCGATCACTCTATATTTCTAGCCGTTCCTGATGTATGTCTCTGTTTTTCTGGATACAGGGATTTTTTCTGGATACAGGGATTTTCTTTAGAGTGCTGGGCGTAGTGATATTCATCCCTGGGTTCTACTACACAAGAATAGCGTATTATGCTTACAAAGGGTACCAGGGCTTCTCTTTTGCCAACATCCCTCCTACCTAGCGGGCGTAGTTTCGTCAGGTCAAGCGGTTGTATCCCACTTATTTGGAATCAATAATAATAAAGCAGATAATATTACATTACTTCACTAAACTGTTCTTTGTATCCTATAGATTAAATCTCTTTGTTTAAGAGGTCCTGTTCTTTGCTTTTATCTATTCACTAAAGATGCTTGTTTCTTCCAGCACTTTGTTATGCGATGTCAACATTGTTTGATATTGTGTTTTGCAATGAAACGATAGTGCACTGAATCAGCTCCATTTGTTTGCCCGTGTACACTAGCAGCAGGAGCTCAGGCACCCCATGTACACTAGCAGCTTGAGTGTTTGTGTTTGTGAAGGCTGCCATGTTCACTACATGCTAAATCATTCACTCCTGGATATTCCATGTTCACCGAATGTCTATTTTGTCATGTGCCAACTTAAATGCTCTAAACAATTTACATGTTAATAACGAGTGTCGAGTTATGCTCTTCCTGTCAATTACATGTACCTTTTATTAGTTATTAATTATGATTCTTATAGATTTAGAGCTGTTAATTATGCTTCTATTTCATTGTTGATCCTGCAATAAAAGACTGTTAATGTGGTTAGCATTATGATTTTCATGTCTAGCCAAATGGTATTTTGTGCTTTCCAAAGTGATCTGTACCTAACTGCTTGCTTATATACTTGTTCTGTATTTTGTTCTTAATTGCTTTTATTGTTTGTAGTACTAACAATGTGGATTTCCTCTGACAGGAGCTCTATGCAAAAGAAGCTCCATGCAAAAGCAGATTGAAAGGAGGTCCATGTTGAAGAAGATTGATAGGAGCAGTAGAGCTTGTAATACTGTATTACTGTGATTGCCATTGTATTTCTTTGTATGATGTATCTGTGTTTACCTATATAAAAATGTATCCATGTTGTAATACTGTGATTGCCATTCTAGTTATTATTTCAAACAATGTTTTTTGTCGGTGTTGATTTAAATATTGGTTACTTATTTACCGTCAAATTTAAATATGAAGAACTGACCTTGGGACCCATTACTAGAAACTGACAATTAGGACACGTCTTATGAGAAAAAAACTGAAACTATTGAGCCAAGAAGGCCATGGTCCAAAAATTCAAAAGGCTGAATTATTGGGCTTGACTCATATAGCCGAACAAAATTTGTATGAAAATGATTATAGGAAGACTGAATTGTTGGGCTTGGCCCAAGTAAAGCACCGACTAAATTGTTGGGCTCGCCCCAAGTAAAGCACCGACTGAATTATTGGTCTAGGCCCATGTAGAAAACCGAATTGGACCAGGCTGAATCTTGTGCCACATCAGCTTGCCATGCTGGATGCCTATGTGGCCTGGGGAGGTTGGTAGTGACCAAAAATTTGGTCGTGGAACCAACGACCTTTTACAGAAGGTCAATAATTTCAGTTTACGAGCGCCAGCTTTTGACCTTCTGGTTTTGGTCACAAAAAGGTCGCAAATGAAAAACTATGACCTTTCAGAGACCAATAGTGAGGGTCACAAGTTGACATACTTCTTGTAGTGGTTGGATGAATAGTAATATTAGAGATAAAGGGGTTACCTTAGTCCGAGAACCTAGGGTTACATATCCTAGCCGGCTTTGTCAGTGGACACAGAGTCCTTCACAATTCTGCTATCTTTGTCTTGTACGACTAGTCATCCATGGGTCTTCCTAAATGCGTCACGGGCCGACCAATGTGGTGCAGGACAGAACCAAACGAAGGGCCTCACCTCGACCCACCGGACCTCACGCGGTGACACACCCTCTGCCCCCACGTCTCATTATCTTTTCACACCCACACATACCAACACAAACACCACACACACAAAAAATGTCTCCTGGTGCCTCTATTCCCCCCCTTGCATATACACACTCAAGGGAATGGAATCTCTTATGGTGACGTCATATTCGTCTCTCTCTCTAGACCACTCTCATTTCTCGTGCTATCTCTCCCACGCCCCCCCCCCATCGGCCCCTCTATCCATGCCTCTCTCGAATACGTAATACACACACATACCTCTCTAGGCCCCGCCAAATGCATCAACTACACATTCACACAAGTTACATCACGTACCCCATTGATCTAAAAAGCCCTCTCTTCACGTTTATTTCGCATACAACATTCCTTTTGAATAAAGTGTGGCCAAAAATTATTTTAGAGTTTCTACATATATACAACATTACAAAGTTATATGGAGGAGTACGAACGCTAATTTGCATTGCATGGTGCCCACAATGATATTTATTCTGCACTGTGAATTTGTATATTTTTATACTATATACAAAGTTAATCGTAATAAAGAGAAACAAAGAGCATCTCTCTCTCCATCGCATACCCCCTTGTATGCCCATTTCACGTATGCACACAAAACTATCTCTAGGTTCTCTAAAAGTAAGCCCCTAGAAAATTCACGCATGTTTCATCTTTCTCTCGCGATATATGCATTGACGATCATTGTATTTGAAGCGAAAGCACGATACGTACATTGGACTTCAGAATTCACTCATTACGGTCACCATTTACGTTTAGTGGTTATTATATAGTCACGGGCTCACCGTACAACTCTGTATTTGCTCATGACATGACTAGTTGACCAGTTAAATGCTCCACGTGGCACGTCTAGTGTTGCATCACATTATCTCGCTACCATCATGCCCACCTGTCGACTTGTATCTACTCTACATCTACACTCTTATAAAATACATAAAATACACTTATAAAAACAGAGTTGGTGATGATGGTGTGCCTGCCATCCTGCAATATAGGCCGTCCGATTTATATCTGACGGATAGGAAAGAAACTATGGCAATTTTGCAAAAAGGTACCCACACACCTCTCCACATTTGCAAATAAGGCCTTCCCTCGTTCATCCTTTTCTCTCACAAGATAAACAAGTCATACAAATGCATCTTGATGTTACGTGCAATGCACGGGCATCTTGCTAGTAACAATGAAAACAAACGACAAAAAAATATTTGGACGGTGGTTCGAAGTCATGACCGCGGGCACAGCGGACAAGGTGGCCTTGTATTGGTATGCTGGGCCGTCCGTTTTAACACACAGGAGCTGGTGTGGTGATTATACACACACACACACACGCATGCACACAAAATTCATCCACGCAACACTCACACAAACACATGCACCCACACACGCACGCAACGCTCACACGTACACACGCAGCCACGCACGCATGCAACACTCACACGCACACACGCAACACTCACACGCACACACGCACGCATGCATGCACACACCAGTACACCACACGACCAACACACACTCTGACGCTCAAGTGCTCAACCTACACGTGCATGCGCACACATCAGGCCCTGACAGACACATACACAACCAGGTGATTCCCGTGCACGAGTTGGAGCCTTGTCCCGCCTGTGTAAATTTGTGTTTATCTGACCTTTTGCCTATGCGAACTGACAGGTGGGACCCACAAGGAACATGGTCAATTTAACTAGTCAACATGGCGCCATGCAGACTATTTGGCTGGTCAACAGAGTGCAATCCGATGTTGAACTGTGAGCAAGTGACCGTATAATCACCGCAAAACGTATATAGTGACCGTAATCAGCTTATTCTGAAGTTCGATGACCGTATTACGCTTTTCTCTCTGTAGGCCCTCCAAAACTACATCTCTACACGTTCTCGCATGTTACATCTAACAACTATGCAATACAACACTACTACTACACTCTAACACAATAAATCATATGTGTTTTTAGTTTTACTAGATATCATATTGTTACTTATAATTATTCAGTTTGCATACATTAAAATTGCCTTTGAAATGTATGGCCAGTATCATCTACCACGTGGGAAAAATCCCGCCCTTTCCTGTTTAATCGGGTTTGTATTGATGGATCGTGTGAAACAACAAAACTATAGTACTATACAGTACAAGTGACAGTTCACTGGGCCGTCGTGTCGTCTACTCCTCCGTCGTAAGAGTGAAGCGCTCGCTTTCATAAATCTTCTAGTCCCTTTCGCCGACATGTGGGACATCAAGCTACCGGGTCCACGTGCCATACCGGAATACAGTGCAGAGCAGCCGGGGTGAAGCACCCCAGTCATGGCGCCGGCATAGTAATGAGCAATGAGGCGTCAAATCACAAAGCTGCACCTTTCCCGCAGTTAAGTTGGAGGGACGAAGAAACCATCATTTCACTCGTTGCTGAATCCGCTTCTCCCTCATCTTCTTCAACTTAACCACATGTTGCTTCTGCCGTTGTTCTGCCTCATGTGGGACGCGGATCGGCTTGGTAAAGCACTGACACGTGGGACCACATGTTAGCAAACCGCCAGGACAACGTCCTCCGAAAATAAGAAGACTAATCCTAGACTTACAAAGGGCTACGTAGCTTCTACGTATACTTTCCATCTAATCTATATATGCCCCCCCTGATTTTCAGGTGGGGTGGGCCTAATCCTCTCCGTTAATCCAATAAAATAGTCCCACATCACATCAGTTTGTAACTTTACGTAAACCATTACGTGGATGCAGCATTGCTCAAATAAGAAACCTCCCCCGCCATCCGCGCGGCAAAATCACCTCCTTTTTACTAATCTTGATTCTATAATTTTTTAGATCAATATAATTGAGATTTGTCTAGATAGCACACAGGAGCAAAACCAAGTGGTACGGTTAAGGGCATCCACAATGTGTAGCCAAATGTGAAAATAGCTTTTGGCATCGTGGGAACCATTGTTGACGGTGTTGCCAAAGCCAAAAAGATGGAACCGAAGCTCCCTTATTGATTGATTGAAGGAATAGAAAAATGCAACGTCTCTCCTCTTTCTCCCATGCTTGGACACATGTAGTACAGTATAGAGCACAGAGTCTACTCCCCTGTCCCTTCTATCACAAATCACAAAGCAGTGAGGCGTCAAATCACAAAAGCACGGACGAAGCAACCATCATTTCACTCTTCGCTGACTCTGCTTCTCCATCGTCTTCCTCGAGAAACCATCTCACCGCACTAGTACTCCTAGTAGTACTACTAAAGGACTTCCTGGATGCAAATAAGGTGGTTGTCTCGGCTTGCAGGCGGCACTTGCGAACGACTTACCATGGTCTCCCTCAATGGTGTTCTCCGTCGAACGCACTTCGCCAAACCACCCAAAAAAGATATCATCGACGTCACCGCAATGGGTAAGGAAGTCAAATATAGTTACTACCTCCATTTTTTTGTACACAAGGCCAGTATATCAAAATTACAATTTGCAAAGGGCCTCGAGGCAAAATTGATGGGGTTAGCAACCAAGGACATTAATATCCCCTGCATGCATGCGGAAGTGAGAAGGTTGGTTTGCATGGCGCTGCATTAATCAAGCAATCAGGAGTGAGATGGTTAGCTCTTTGATCTTTGGAGAAAAAAATACACATTAATTGACACGTGAAACGAGGATTTGTATCGATTAAATCCCGCAAAGGAAAACTCCGCCTTTCTTTTTTAACACTAGTACTCCTAGTACGTACGTACTTATCCTGTTTGGGTCTAGGCCTTGCATTGCCAAACTCCGCCACACATTTTTGCCAAGCTTGCCTAAAATTTTCAAAATGAGAAGGAGGTACACTTGCACACGGCTGTCGCGGTCGCACCGCACCCTCACACGGTCGCTCCTGCACGCCGCGGTCGCACCGCACCCTCACACAGTCGCTCCTGCACGCCGCAAACCCAACCAAGGGAACGCACCCTCACTGACACGTGTTGTCGCATGTGAACAAACCAAACTCAGCCATCTTATCACTGACACATAATTTTCGTTCATAGAGTATGTTTATCCAACCGCATGTTGGGGAGTATCCGTACGGCCCGTGCGGTGGTCTGTTGGGGAAGAAGAAGAGGTGAGGAAGAAGGAAAGAAGGGTTAGGAGACGTAGGATATTCATCCAACCGCCTGAAATGGTAGACTGACCCAAGCCAAGCGACTTGCATAACAAATATATGTTTTTACACAACAAAAGATCCATAAAAACAACAACATAAAGAAAAACTACCACTGCTCGCGGAAAGAGACGACCTTGTCGTCTGTGGCTGCCGGCACGAACTAGCCGTCGATGCCGATGTGTGTCTCCGCCCCGTGGTTGTCCTCGGCCTCTAGCTACTCGTTCAAGCGGCGCATGCGGGCGCTCTGCACGGACGAGAGCACAGCCCGGTTCAAGTCAAGGACGTCCGGTTCCGCCTGCAGGAGGGCCTTGATGGCAGAGGCATCCGCGTGCTCCGCGTCGAGTCGAGCCTCCACCGCCCGGTTCAAGTCCAGGACGTCCGGTTCCGCCTGCAGGAGGGCGTCAATGAGAGCGGCATCTGCGCGCTCTGCATCAAGTCGAGCCTCTGCCGCCCGGTTCAAGTCCAGGGCGTCCGATTCCGCCTATAGGAGGGCCTCGATGGCAGCGGCATCCGCGCGCTCCGCCTCAAGTTGAGCCTCTACCGCCCAGTTCACATCCATGACATCCGGTTCCACCCTGCAGGAGAGCCTCGATGGCAGCAGCATGCGCGCGCTCCGGGTCGAGTTGAGCCTCTGCCTCTCGGTCCTCCTTTAGTATCGCCATGTTGAACCGCTGGTCCGCCTGCACCATAGGGGACTCGGACGCCGGCACGAAATCGACGTCCATCATCTCATACCCATCGGGGGCCCTCTGCGCCGCGACCTCCGCCATGAACATTGGATTGGCTTCCTCCTCCTTGTAGCTTGGCCCCAGAGAACTCGGGGATTGGCCTGCCGCAAAGCGAGCTTGGGAATGGAGGTCTGTGGCGCCGACCGCCGCTGCGATTTCTGCGCGGCGCTCCGGCGTCAGCATCTTGTAGTAAGTGATCTTGCGGTGCACCATGGCTTTCTGGCGAACTAGGGGATGCTTGATGTGGGCTAGGGGATCAAAAGGTGGGGGAATGGGGTGGAGATTTGGTGTGGTTTTAGGGCAGTGGCTGGCGTAGGCCGAGCAGCGAAGGTTCTGGTGTGAATAGTGGTTCCGCTGACGACCGGTCAATCGGTTTTGACTGTACATCACTCTTGTCGCGTTCGTGTTGCAGCCCGGCACGCTGGACCCTCAACGTCGCTCACTGAATGGAACGCGCTTCGTCTTGCATTTTCGCTCGCTTGTGGAACCGCAGTTGAGAGCAAACCGATGTCCCTCCCCCTCCCCCGCCCGCGTCATTTATTATACCACCACTCCCTCCGTTTTATGCGGAGTAAATAAAAACAGAGGGAGTATACTACAGATGAGGATCTCCTGACGTGGCCGAACCCATTGAGTAACTAACATGCGGGGCCTAGCAAGCATGGGGTCCGCCAGTAAGTGACCGAAAGGGAGGGTAAGGCAGGGATACCTACGTCAGAGGATCCACTTCCACTATACTACTTTGACCAAATGTTAGAGTAATAATATATGACATGCAACTTACACAAATGTTAGAGTAATAATATATGACATGCAACTTACACAAAGCATACAGGGTCTAATGCGTTTTTCGAGGCTAACTTTGAAAAAATGTTAGAGTAATAATATATGACATGCAACTTACACAAAGCATACGGTCAAATTCATATGTGAAAGGAGTTTCCAATGATATAATTTTCACATTATACATCTCATGTACTATTAATCTTGTCAATAGTCAAATTGAAAACCATCTCGAGTACAAATCTAGGAGTACGTACGAATCTAACAATAATGATTGGGCGTTGTTGAATGTTGATACCTTTTTGATCAAAGTAGAGATACTTTGACTACACATAAAACTTATATGTAAACTAGAAAGGATAGGAGGCAGTATATTGTACGTTCAAAAACGAAACACACATTGAATACCCTTTATATATGATTTGCGGATGCTATGATCACCGGTTCAAAATTTTTAATCCGCCTTAGGTATCACGTGCCCCTAGTGGCGGTGCCAGGATTCAAACCTTGTGATGTTAAGCTTCACTAATAATTTTTTACAAACAATTTAAAATGAACCAGAAAGATCATACTTTATTACAAAAGTACAAAACGTATTTATGGCAGCAGCTCTCCGCGATCATGCATACTTTGATATGTATGCATAATAGCATCAGTACTAATAGACTGGAATACATCGGTTTCAACATAAGTAATGAGACAATGATACAAGAAATCATCGCCTGTTCTATTACGCAAATCAGACTTGATATATTTCATTGCAGAAAATGCTCTCTCAACTGTTGCTGTTGCAACTGGCAAAATCAATGCAAGCTTCACCAAAAGAAACACTAGAGGAAAACTAGTATACTTCTTTGTTTCAACTAGTTTTCTGCAAAGATCACTAACCCCTTTTAAATTGGAGAGTCTTGTATCATCACGAACATTTTCAAGGAAGTTGTCAAGTTGGACGCTAAGATCTTCAATCTTGCTTTCACTTTCAAAATCATCAGGATACAAACGAGCCATTGCCAATACTTTGTCCTTATCAAAGTTAGAGAACGAATCAGAAGGATCCAAACAAGCCATGCCAAGAAGCAATGTTGTGCTGCTCTCACTAAAGCGGTCATCAAGCTCTACACGTAATAGATCGATAACAGCATACATTACACTTTGGTAGTAATCCTTATTCGATATGCCATCAATCTGAGCTTTATGCTTTGATTTTGATCCTCGAGGAATATGCATATCATTCATATCTGGAAGTTCAATATCATGTTCGAGGCAAAAATGAGTAATCTTTGTAAACATACCTTCCCAACCTTGGTTTCTCATTTCTTGTAGCCTTCTTTTTGTTGTACAAAGATATGACACAGCATTCACAATATCTTGATCCTTCCTTTGTAAAGCCAGATTCAAATCATTAGTAATCCCGAGTATAACCTTCATCAAGTGCATCATGAAAACAAAGTCAAATGTTTGAATAGCATCAAGAACTCCTTTTGCTTTAAGCCTATCTAGAGCTTTGCTGGCATTTTGTGCATTATCATCAACAACTTCAATTACGGAGGGGAACATAACAATCATATTCAGTAGAGAATTGAAATGAGAACCCCAACGAGTATCACCGGCTCTTTTAAGTCCAAGTTCTTGATTCAAACCTCTCCTAGTTTCAAGTTCACCATTTTGTAGTGCATTATGAACTCTTTTTGCTTGCTTTTCTCTAAGCATATCCCTATTCTTATAATAATTTCCCACCGTGGACAGAACAACACTCATCCACTCAAAAAGCCATACCACATCTTCATGGTTTTTTGCAACTGCAACTAGTGTCAACTGAAGTTGATGAGCAAAACAGTGGATGCTGTGAGCTGACCTGGAATCTTCCATTACTAATGTTTTCAAACCATTCAAGTGTCCTTGCATATTACTAGCTCCATCATATCCTTGGCCACGAATCCGAGAAGGGCTAAGGTTATGATTTTTAAGCACTGCATAAATAGCTTCCTGAAGAGCAAGAGAAGTTGTTTGAGTAACATGAGAAAGTCCAATAACACGCTCCACTGAAAACCCCCTTTTATCAACATATCTTATAGCAAGAGCCATTTGTTCCTTGTGCGATACATAACGAGATTCATCAACTAGTATAGCAAAGTATTCATCTCCAAGATCATCTATGATTGCCTTTACTGTTTCTATAGCACAAGCTTCCACAATATCTTTCTGGATTGTAGAAGAAACCAACTTTAAATTCTGAGGAGCATTCTTCAAAGCAACAGCAGCCACATCTGGACAACGTGCAACATACCACTCATAAAAAGTTAGGAAATTACCCTTCCTCAAAGAAGTCTCACTTTCATCGTGACCTCGAAACGGCAAGCCCAGAATAAGAAGCAACCTTGCAATATCTATTGATGCAATTAACCGAGTTTTGTACTCTATCTTGGATTTTTTTGTTTGCTTGCATACATTAGCTGCAATTGATTGATTCTGGTTCATAAGATCATCACGCCGCTTCATATTCTGATTATGAGTACTCGAAGGACCGCCAATGTGGACATCCAATCTCTTTAGGTTATTCCAATTTCTCCAGCCCTTAGATGAAAATACATCTCCACCACCTCTTCCTATACTTTCATTTCGAAACAAGTAGCAAACAAGACAAAATGCAGCATCTTCCTTTATACTATACTCCAACCAAGGCTTGTATGTATTGAACCATTCTTTGTTAAAACAACGTTGAATTCCACTGAAATCAGTTTGACGGAAAACATGACCATCAGGTTGGCATGGGCCCCTTAGGAGGTAAGCTCTTCCCACATCATCACAAACTTTGGTAGTTTTGTATAGGGAAATTGGCTTACGGTCTGCAGGATCCGGCGGAAGATTGGATATATCAACATGTTCTTCTTCTTCTTCAGTTGAGCGTGGTCTTGCATTGCTGTTAATTAGTACATGTTCCAAAGCAGCTCTAGCATCAATAGGTGTTTGTTCTTTTTCATTTTCCAGTGGTTGCCTTGAAGAATTTGCTACATCTGATTCAGACCGCCACTTTTTTACGAATTTATCCATTTACTGACCTGACGACCTGAAAAAAAATGATAGTGCTATGAAAAATGAGATCCAATTTTTTTTCTGGAAGTTTTGCTTTCATTTGTTCTGGATTTAACAAGATCGATTTTTCTTAATGAAGATTGAAGAGCAATCTAGAATATCATAGTTCCTACACAGCTCATAAAAGATAATAATTAGAAGAGAAAAAACTTACAAACTGGAGGGGTTCTCGTTCTGGTGTTGGATGTGATGCCAATCACAATCAGTACAGGTATAGCGTACAACAATACCGGATGCCGACGAACGCCGGCTTTGACGGGAACGGTGTGTCACTCGCTCCTCATGGCTAAGATCGCTGAAGCCTGATGGAGAGCATGACGATTGGCGAAGCTGCAGTGGCCGGCGGCTATGCACGGACAAAGGTCATGGAGGCTGTGGAGGACCGAAGGAGGAGATGGAATCAAAGTCGAACCGTCAAAGAGAAGATCACGGGATCCAGCCCAGGCTTACACGTTCGCAACCACAGGCACTAATGCAATCGGGCCGTCCAAAGCTCCCATTGATTTTTTAGCCCAGTGAAATGTCACACAAAGCTAATACGGCTGGGCCTTTATGTAGTCATATATTACCTGGGGGTAGTTAACTTACCGATTTCCTGTGTAGTCGCTTGACTACATGGCCACAACGTGGCTTCGCCATTGCATGCCCCCACTCGTTCCCTCTCGATTTCATCTCAGGGTCCGGAGATCTATTGAAAGAGGACTAGGGTGGGTACATGCAAATGATACTCGGCGGAATGTTCAAATGAGGCATGCGGGAGGATGGACTCGACTGGAGGGCGACATGATCGATGGAGAAGAGGGTTGGAGAGGAATGAGAAATAAGCAAATGCCACATGATTATACTTGAACGACTCAAATAAACAATAAGTTGTCTCGCTTGGCCTACATAGTGAAAGGCCTAATGCGCAATGCGGAGCACTGATGCTCGAATATGGCCGGGAAAACAGGGAAACCGACATGTGGGGCACACCCGTCGGGACGACGTAGCGCAGACTAGTCCAATGGAGGAGCTGGCCCACGACCTCCTCGCCACCGACAACCGTTCATGTGGGTCGTTGGGGCCAACAATGGGGCGCAGCTCCAGCACCGCCTCTGGACACGGCGACCGCGGTGAGCAACATGCTCATATTGTCGCTAGACACGGTCGGTTTCAGTGTGCCGAGGGTGGCGTTAGTGCTGTGGCATGACCAACGGTATGTTTGGTTTGTGCCCAAGGTTGCCCCATCAAAGCATTGGGTAGCCAAAATTTTGGTTGAGGTATTGGTTGCCCATGATTTGGCCGACATTGGCAAGAAAAATGAACTAGAGTTGGCTAGAGTTCATTGGCATGCCAAATAAATGGCAACCATCCAAACAAAGACCAATCTTTGGGTCATGACCCAAATTTTGGTTGAGGTATTGGTTGCCCATGATTTGGCCGACATTGACAAGAAAAATGAACTAGAGTTGGCTAGAGTTCATTGGCATGCCAAAAAAATGGCAACCATCCAAACAAAGACCAATCTTTGGGTCATGACCAAAATTTTGGTAAGGTGCACTTTGGCCACAATCCAAACACACCCCAACACCCGGCTCGTCGAGGATGCACGGGGCCCCGCGACGCGTCCGCGGAGTGGTGTAGCACGGCCAACTGCATCCTCTGGACCTGAGACCATGCCGGGTCGTCTTGCTTTTTCAATGACATGAGGGGATCGCTTGTGAGCAAAGGGCATCTCCAACGTTGCCACGACCACAGCTGACTACCCTGGCACACCAAAACCCTCGTCCCTCGCGCGTTCCCAGCCGGCGCCAGCTGCCCGCATTCATGCCGTCCGTTCGTATGTCGTCGTTAAGAGGCTCGGTGCCCGAGGAACCAACTCCGGCGACTTAATGACGCACCCAGACGCTTGGCCTCACCGGAATGCGCTACTTAAAGCGGCAACGCCTAGCTAACCTCCACACAATAGCGCATCGTCCTCCTACCTGGCACCACATCCGCCATGACCGCAAGTGTGAACGCTCTGCGGGAGAGCTTGTCTTCGGGGATGAAGCTCGAGGTCGCCGCCCTCGCTCAAGTCGCCTCTCGCGACGCAATAGCGGCGTAGCCGGACGCGGACGCGACTGCACAAGCGGTGGCCATGCTGGCGGCCGACGACGGGAGCACCGTCAGCCACGCGTCCTACTTGCCGCTGTCCAACGTCCGGCACCGGCGAGGTCGGGGACTCCTCCGTGCTGCTGTAGTTCATCAAGATCGTCACCACGCCGTCGTGCTGACGGAACTCTTCCCCGACACTTTGCTGGATCAGAGTCCGGGGATCGTCATCGGGCTGAACGTGTGCTCGAACTCGGAGGTGCCGTAGTTTCGGTGCTTGATCGGTTGGATCGTGAAGACGTACGACTACTTCCTCTACGTCGTGTCATCGCTTCCGCAGTCGGTCTGCGTTGGGTACGTAGACAACACTCTCCCCTCGTTGCTATGCATCACATGATCTTGCGTATGCGTAGGAAATTTTTGAAATTACTACGAAACCCAACAGTGGTATCAGAGCCTAGGTTATTTGTGTTGATGTTATATGCACGAGTAGAACACAAGTGAGTTGTGGATGATACAAGTCATACTACCTACCAGCATGTCATACCTTGGTTCGGCGGTATTGTTGGACGAGACGACCCAGACCAACCTTACGCGTACGCTTACGCGAGACCGGTTCCCTCGACGTGCTTTGCACAGAGATGGCTTGCGGGCGACTGCCTCTCCAACTTTAGTTGAACCAAGTATGGCTACGCCCGGTCCTTGCGAAGGTTAAAACGGAGTCTATTTGACAAACTATCGTTGTGGTTTTGATGCGTAGGTGAGATTGGTTCTTACTTAAGCCCGTAGCAGCCACGTAAAACATGCAACAACAAAGTAGAGGACGTCTAACTTGTTTTTGCAGGGCATGTTGTGATGTGATATGGTCAAAGCATGATGCTGAATTTTATTGTATGAGATGATCATGTTTTGTAACCGAGTTATCGGCAACTGGCAGGAGCCATATGGTTGTCGCTTTATTGTATGCAATGCAATCGCGATGTAATGCTTTACTTTATTACTACGGTAGTGATAGTCGTGGAAGCATAAGATTGGCGAGACGACAACGATGCTACGATGGAGATCAAGGTGTCGCGCCGGTGACGATGGTGATCATGACGGTGCTTCGGAGATGGAGATCACAAGCAGAAGATGATGATGGCCATATCATATCACTTATATTGATTGCATGTGATGTTTATCTTTTTATGCATCTTATCTTGCTTTGATTGACGGTAGCATTATAAGATGATCTCTCACTAAATTATCAAGAAGTGTTCTCCCTGAGTATGCACCGTTGCGAAAGTTCTTCGTGCTGAGACACCACGTGATGATCGGGTGTGATAGGCTCTACGTTCAAATACAACGGGTGCAAAACAGTTGCGCACGCAGAATACTCAGGTTAAACTTGACGAGCCTAGCATATGCAGATATGGCCTTGGAACACGGAGACCGAAAGGTCGAGCATGAATCATATAGTAGATATGATCAACATAATGATGTTCACCGATGAAACTACTCCATCTCACGTGATGATCGGACATGGTTTAGTTGATTTGGATCACGTGATCACTTAGAGGATTAGAGGGATGTCTATCTAAGTGGGAGTTCTTAAGTAATATGATTAAATTGAACTTAAATTTATCATGAACTTAGTCCTGGTAGTATTTTGCAAATCATGTTGTAGATCAATAGCTCGCGTTGTTGCTTCCCTGTGTTTATTTTGATATGTTCCTAGAGAAAATTGTGTTGAAAAATGTTAGTAGCAATGTTGCGGATTTGATCCGTGATCTGAGGTTAAATCCTCATTGCTGCACAGAAGAATTATGTCCTTAATGCCCCGCTAGGTGACAGACCTATTGCAGGAGCAGATGCAGAAGTTATGAACGTCTGGCTAGCTCAATATGATGACTACTTGATAGTTTAGTGCACCATGCTTAACGGCTTAGAATCGGGACTTCAAAGACGTTTTGAACGTCATGGACCATATGAGATGTTCCAGGAATTGAAGTTAATATTTCAAGAAAATACCCGAGTTGAGAGATATGAAGTCTCCAACAAGTTCTATAGCTAAAAGATGGAGGAGAATCACTCAACTAGTGAGCATGTGCTCAGATTGTCTGGGTACTTCAATCGCTTGAATCAAGTGGGAGTTAATCTTCCAGATAAGATAGTGATTGACAGAATTCTCTAGTCACCATCACCAAGTTAGTACAACTTCGTGATGAACTATAGTATGCAAGGGATGATGAAAATGATTCCCGAGCTCTTCGTGATGTTGAAATCAACGAAGGTAGAAATCAAGAAAGAGCATCAAGTGTTGATGGTTGACAAGATCACTAGTTTCAAGAAAAGGGCAAAGGGAAAGAAAGGGGAACTTCAAGTAGATTGACAAGCAAGTTGTCACTCCCACGAAGAAGCCCAAAGCTGAACCAAAGCCTGAAACTGAGTGCTTACACTGCAAAGGAAATGGTCACTGGAAGCGGAACTACCCTAAGTATTTGGTGGATAAGAAGGATGGCAAAGTGAAAAAGGGTATATATGATATACAGGTGTTTGATGTGTGCTTTACTAGTGTTTATAGCAACCCCTCGGTATTTGGTACTGGTTCAGTTGCTAAGAGTAGTAACTCGAAACGGGAGTTGCAGAATAAACAGAAACTAGTTAAGGGTGAAGTGATGATGTGTGTTGAAAGTAGTTTCAAGATTGATATGATCATCATCGCACACTCCCTATTCTTTCGGGATTAGTGTTGAACCTAAATAAATGTTATTTGGTGTTTGCGTTGAGCATGAATATGATTTGATCATGTTTATTGCAATACGGTTATTCATTTAAGTAAGAGAATAAACTGTTGTTCTATTTACATGAATAAAACCTTATATGGTTACACACCCAATGAAAATGGTTCATTGGATCTCGATCGTAGTGATACACATATTCATAATATTGATGCCAAAAGATGCAAAGTTAATAATGATAGTGCAACTTATTTGTGGCACTGCCATTTGGGTCATATCGGTGTAAAGCGCATGAAGAAACTCCATAAAGATGGATTTTCGGAATCACTTGGTTATGAATCATTTGATGCTTGCGAACCGTGCCTTTTGGGCAAGATGACTAAAACTCCGTTCTTCGGAACAATGGAACGAGTTACTGACTTGTTGGAAATAATACATACCGATGTATGCGATCCAATGAGTGCTGTTGCTCGTGGCAAGCATCGTTGTTTTCTGACCTTCACAAGATGATTTGAGCAGATATGGGTATATCTACTTGATGAAACATAAGTCTGAAATAGTTGAAAGGTTCAAAGAATTTCAGAGTGAAGTGGAAAAATCATCGTAACAAGAAAATAAAGTTTCTGCGATCTGATCGCGGAGACAAATATTTGAGTTACGAGTTTGGTCTTCAATTAAAACAATGTGGAATAGTTTCACAGCTCACGCCACCTGGAACACAACATCGTTATGGTGTGTCCGAACGTCGTAACCGCACTTTATTTGATATGGTGCGATCTAGGATATCTCTTTACCACTATCATTTTGGGGATATGCTTTAGAGACGACCGCATTCACGTTAAATAGGGCACCATCAAAATCCGTTGAGACGACGCCTTATGAACTGTGGTTTTGCAAGAAACCAAAGTTGTCGTTTCTTAAAGTTTGGGGCTGCGATGCTTATGTGAAAAAGCTTCAACCTGATAAGCTCGAACCCAAATCGGAGAAATGTGTCTTCATAGGATACCCAAAGGAAACTGTTGGGTACACCTTCTATCACAGATCCGAAGGCAAAACATTCGTTGCTAAGAATGGATCATTTCTAGAGAAGGAGTTTCTCTCGAAAGAAGTGAGTGGGAGGAAAGTAGAACTTGACGAGGTAACTGTACCTGCTCCCTTACTGGAAAGTAGTTCATCACAGAAAACTGTTTCAGTGACACCTACACCAGTTAATAAGGAAGTTAATGATGATGATCATCAAACTTCAGATCAAGTTACTACCAAACCTCGTAGGTCTTCCAGAGTAAGATCCGCACCAGAGTGGTACGGTAATCATGTTCTGGAAGTCATGTTACTAGACCATGATGAACCTACGAACTATGAGGAAGCAATGATGAGCCCAGATTCCACGAAATAGCTTGAGGCCATGAAATCTGAGATATGATCCATGTATGAGAACAAAGTGTAGACTTTGATTGACTTGCCCGATGATCGGTGAGTCATTAAGAATAAATGGATCTTCAAGAGGAAGACGGACGTTGATAGTAGTGTTACTATCTACAAAGCTAGACTTGTCGAAAAAGGTTTTTGACAAAGTTCAAGGTGTTGAATACGATGAGATTTTCTTACTCGTATCGATGCTTAAAAGTCTGTCCGAATCATGTTAGCAATTGCCGCATTTTATGATTATGAAATTTGGCAGATGGATGTCAAAACTGCATTCCTGAATGGATTTCTGGAAGAAGAGTTGTATATGATGCAACCGGAAGGTTTTGTCGATCCAAAGGGAGCTAGCAAAGTGTGCAAGCTCCAGCGATCCATTTATGGACTGGTGCAAGAATCTCGGAGTTGGAATATACGCTTTGATAAGTTGATCAAAGCATATAGTTATTGTACAGACTTACAGTGAAGCCTGTATTTACAAGAAAGTGAGTGGGAGCACTACAACATTTCTGATAAGTATATGTGAATGACATATTGTTGATCGGAAATAATGTAGAATTATTCTGCAAAGCATGAAAGGATACTTGAATAAAAGTTTTTCAAAGAAAGACCTTGGTGAAGCTGCTTACACATTGAGCATCAAGATCTATATAGATAGATGAAGACGCTTGATAAGATTTTTTCAATGAATACATACCTTGATAAATTTTTGAAATAGTTCAAAATGGAACAGTCAAAGAAGGAGTTCTTGCCTGTGTTGCAAGGTGTTAAGTTGAGTAAGACTCAAAGCCCGACCATGGCAGAAAATAGAAAGAGAATGAAAGTCATTCCCTATGCCTCAGTCATAGGTTCTATAAAGTATGCCATGCTGTATACCAGATCTATTGTATGCCATACCACTGAGTTTGGCAAGGGAGTACAATAGTGATCTAGGAGTAGATCACTGGAGAGCGGTCAAAATTGTCCTTAGTGGAATAAGGATATGTTTCTCGATTATGGAAAAAGGTTCGTCGTAAAAGGTTACGCCGATGCAAGTTTGACACTAATCTAGATGACTCTAAGTCTTGATCTAGATACATATTGAAAGTGAGAGCAATTAGCTAGAGTAGCTCCGTGCAGAGCATTGTTGACATAAATATTTGCAAAATACTTACGGATCTGAATGTGACAGACCCGTTGACTAAGATTCTTTCACAAGCAAAACATGATCGCACCTTAGTAATCCTTGGGTGTTAATCACATAGCGATGTGAACTAGATGACTGAATCTAGTAAAACCCTTTGGGTGTTGATCACATATCGATGTGAACTATGGGTGTTAATCACATGGTGATGTGAACTATTGCTGTTAAATCACATGGCGATGTGAACTAGATTATTGACTCTAGTGCAAGTGGGAGACTGAAGGAAATATGCCCTAGAGGCAATAATAAAGTTATTATTTATTTCCTTATTTCATGATAAATGTTTATTATTCATGCTAGAATTGTATTAACCGGAAACATAATACATGTGTGAATACATAGACAAACAAAGTGTCACTAGTATGCCTCTACTTGACTAGCTCGTTAATCAAAGATGGTTATGTTTCCTGACCATGAACAATGAGTTGTTATTTGATTAACGAGGTCACATCATTAGTTGAATGATCTGATTGACATGACCCATTCCATTAGCTTAGCACCTGATCGTTTAATATGTTGCTATTGCTTTCTTCATGACTTATACATGTTCCTATGACTATGAGATTATGCAACTCCCGTTTGCCGGAGGAACACTTTGGGTGCTACCAAACGTCACAACGTAACTGGGTGATTATAAAGGAGCATTACAGGTGTCTCCAAAGGTAGATGTTGGGTTGGCGTATTTCGAGATTAGGATTTGTCACTCCGATTGTCGGAGAGGTATCTCTGGGCCCTCTCGGTAATGCACATCACATAAGCCTTGCAAGCACTGCAACTAATATGTTAGTTGTGAGATGATGTATTACGGAACGAGTAAAGAGACTTGCCGGTAACGAGATTGAACTAGGTATTGGATACCGACGATCGAATCTCGGGCAAGTAACATACCGATGACAAAGGGAACAACGTATGTCGTTATGCGGTCTGACTGATAAAGATCTTCGTAGAATATGTAGGAGCCAATATGGGCATCCAGGTCCCGCTATTGGTTATTGACCGGAAACGTGTCTTGGTCATGTCTACATTGTTCTCGAACCCGTAGGGTCCGCACGCTTAAGGTTTCGATGACAGTTATATTATGAGTTTATGAGTTTTGATGTACCGAAGGAGTTCGGAGTCCCGGATGAGATCGGGGACATGACGAGGAGTCTCGAAATGGTCGAGACGTAAAGATCGATATATTGGACGACTATATTCGGAGTTCGGAAAGGTTCCGAGTGATTCGGGTATTTTCGGGAGTACCGGGGAGTTACGGGAATACGGGGAAGAGTATTGGGCCTTGATGGGCTTTAGTGGGAAGAGGAGAAAAAGGCTGCGCCCCCCCTCCCCTCTAGTCCGAATTGGACTAGGGAAAAGGGGGCCGGCCACCTCTCCTTCTCCTCCTATTCCTTCTCCCTTCCTCCCCTCTTGGTGGACTCCTACTAGGACTTGGAGTCCTAGTAGGACTCCCTATCCTGGCCGCACCTTTGCCTTGGCCGGCCTCCTCCTCCTCCATCCTTTATATACAGGGGCAGGGGGCACCCCATAGACACACAAGTTGATCCACGTGATCTATTCCTTAGCCGTGTGCGGTGCCCCCTGCCACCATATACCTCGATAATACTGTAGCGGAGTTTAGGCGAAGCCCTGCTGCTGTAGTTCATCAAGATCGTCACCACGCCGTTGTGCTGACGGAACTCTTCCCCGACACTTTGCTGGATCAGAGTCCGGGGATCGTCATCGGGCTGAACGTGTGCTCGAACTCGGAGGTGCCGTAGTTTCGGTGCTTGATCGGTTGGATCGTGAAGACGTACGACTACTTCCTCTATGTCGTGTCATCGCTTCCGCAGTCGGTCTGCGTTGGGTACGTAGACAACACTCTCCCCTCGTTGCTATGCATCACATGATCTTGCGTATGCGTAGGAAATTTTTGAAATTACTACGAAACCCAACACTCCGAGGATGAGTAGGGCATGGGAGGCGGCAGCGCATGGTGTGCCAACTGGCCGGTCTGTATCCCGTGTTCTACTCTTCCTCGCCGGAGACCGCACCTTCACTTCATGGGTCTTGAACCCCGCCCCCATATATAGAGATCGCAGATGGAGGACGTCGGTCGCCGCCGTAGAATAGGTTTAGGGTCGAGTTTCTTTTATTTTTTTGTCCTATAGAAGTTCGAAATGTAATGAAAATCTACCGTGTTTGCATTATTCTTGGTTGGTGTATATGAACTTTCACAATAATATACATATTGTAGGAGTACTAGCAAGATGCCCGTGCGTTGCACGAAAGATCAAGATCTTGTGGGAGAAAAGGATGAACAAGGGAAAGCCTTATCTGCAAATGTGGAGAGGAGTGCGGGTAAATTGTCATAGTTTCCTTCCTATCCGTTAGATATAGATCGGACGGCCTATATTGCAGGATGACATGCACACCATCATCACCAACTCTGCTTTTTATTGAACCGAGACAAATCTAACATGCGAAGTAAAACAAACACATAGGGTCTATACATACACAAATTATCTTAGGCACTCCAATAGTACGTCCACTACACATTCACGCATTTCACATCTGTCTACATCTACGGGAACCTACGAAAGGGTTAACGTAAATTGCCTCTCTCTCTCGTCCCCTGATTTTCATGGTGGTGGGCCCCTCCCTCCCCCCAATCTACAATCAACAGCTCACATGTTTCACATTATGTTAATTACGTAGCTGGGATTACGTAGGTGTAGCATTACTCGTCCTAAAAAACCCAACTAAGCCAACCTCCCAGCATATCGCGCTGGAAAAGACCCGGCCGTGCCATTTTAGTCGGGATTACTGGATTACTAGTAGTAGTATCGATGGATTGCGCGAAGCAACACATTTTTTTTGAGGGGGCGAAGCACCTAGTTTAAAAGGAAAAAAGGCGGTACACTCACAGCACTCTTGTGGCGGTCGCATTGCACCCCACACACGTTCGGTCCTGCACACGGCTCACGCAAACGGAACGCGCTTCGGCTTGCCTCTTCACTGACACATGGGACTGCACTTGGAGAAACCGACCATGCGCCAAACTCCCCCCACCCACCACGCGAAAATCCTCCCCCTCCCCACAACCAAAAATTCCCCCCAAATCTGATTCAACCGCCCTTCGGCCAACTAGCCAATAATATTCCCCAAACCCCCCTCCCCCTGTCCCCCTCCACTCCATTCGCTCCGCCAAAGCCACCCTCCCCGCCGCGCCGCTACGTCGGCGCCGCGGTTCGGCGATCCTCTCGCTCCCACAGTACGCTCTCGTAGATTGCCGTCCTCTAGCCGCGCCGCCACCTATGGCTACGTTCTTGTGGAGGCGCACGGTGGTTAGCGCCGCCACCGCTGGCGACGTTCGTGTGGAGACGCACTGCGGTCAGCTTCTCCCACGGTACGCGCATTCTAGACTGAGGCCCCGTTCATGTCGGTGTAGCGCTAAATGTTAGCTGATAGACGCTGTTAATCTCACTGTTTGCCGAAGTAGTTTACTGTCAATATGCTCTGCTTAAGAAGCTTCCTTGCCCTGTTCAGCACTCAATCTGCTTAGCTGAGATGGCATGCCAAGGCCGATTAGTTAGTAAAATATCCTGCCATATATTTATTGTGACGTAGATTGCCATGGTCTAGTAGCTAATTTGTTAGGTGAAATAGCTCTACACTGTTTTATACTCGATCTTTGTTGCTGTGATGGCCTTCGATAGTTAGCTTTACATTAAATATCTTGTTTCCTTGGCCTCATTGACTGCTGAAACAGCCTGCCATAATTTGGCACTCAAATCTGTTTGCTAAATTAGCTTTACATACATTTCGTTACTTAGATCTGCTCGTCCAAATATATTGCCATAGCTTTAGACATCGGCCTATGTATTTTTTTTCTGGACTTCATAAAAAAGCATATATGTTTTTCTGTAATATCTAGTAGAAGAACTAATTTGTATGTCTAACAGATGGACAGGACTTGGATAACTTCTGCTCGAAGATTCTCCGCTGCATATGTCGAGGGGGTTGAAAACTTCATGAACTTTATCAGAGCTGAGTACGATGGTCTGAAATCAGATGTGCTCTGCCCGTGTAGCAGTTGTATGAATTCAGTTACAAGACCCCAGTCAACTGTGCAAAATCATCTACACTTGTATGGGATGTCGATCACATATACTAGGTGGATTCATCATGGTGAAGCTGTGAACATCAATGTTATTGACTACGTGGAAGCAGCAGATCACCATCTTGATCTGCCTGATGCTCAGGTGGAAGAGGAGGAGGAGGTGGTGGTGGCGGAGCCAGTGAGTTTGACAAACATTGAAACAATGCTACGAAATGCTCGTGCATTCCGTGAACTTTCACCTGCAGAAGAAAAACAGTGGGCCCGCATGTTGGAACAATGCAACGTTGCTGTCACCTCAGGAAATAAGCTGTCAGTATTCTCAGCTATGGTCACCTTTATTCAGGTGAAGACATCTGAGCGGATGACCAACAAATCATTCGATGCGATGTTGGCTGCTTTCCACAAATCTTTCCCAGATGCGTCTGAGCTGACACACACCTACAGTAAAATGAAGAATTTCCTTCGTGCAGTTGGAATTGGATATGATATGATCCATGTTTGTAAGAATAATTGTGTTCTGTTCCGGAAGGATTATACCAACTTAAGTGAATGCCCGAAATGCAAATCATCAAGATGGAAAGATGGCGATGCTATGAAGAGGATTACTCATAATGTTCTGACACATTTTCCAATTACACCAAGATTGCAGAGGTTGTTTCTTGATGCTGAAACAAGAGAGGATGTACTGTGGCATTCTAGGAACCAGGAGTAAGAGATCAGAATGTAATGAGCCATCCATCTCATTGTACTAAGTGGAAAAGCTTCAATGATAAACACAAAGAGTTTGCTGCTGACCCGAGAAATATTAGACTTGGCTTAGCTTTAGATGGATTTAACCCATTTGGCCACCAGAGCGCCACATATAGCATGTGGCCAGTGCTTGTTATCCCTTACAACATGCCTCCAAATGTCTGCACCAAAGAATCAAACTACATGATGGCCTTGCTCATCCCAGGTCCAAAAAGTCTTGGAAAGGATTTTGATTTGTTCATGGAGCCTCTTGTGGAGGAACTTCAATAGCTATGGAAGGGTGTTCTCACTCAAGACCTATATAGCAGCCCACCAGCTGATTTCCTTCTGCGTGCTGTTATAATTTGGTGCATCCATGATTATCCTGCTTTGGGCACTATGTCAGGGCGAACGACACATGGTTACAATGCATGTGTTCGTTGTGACAGGAATCCGCTGTCATATGCAATACTTAGCAAGATCTGTTACATTGGACACCATCGTTTCCTTGTCAAGGACAAGCCGCATCCTAGAAAATACCGAAGACATGTGTTCAATGCAAAGCATGAAAACCGTGATGCGCCAAAGAGGCTCACCGCCGATGAGTTGCAAGTGGAATTAGAGAAGGTCAGGCATATTACACCAGGAAACCATCCTGATAATGGTAGCGGGAAAAGGAAGCATGGTAGGTTGGAAGAGAGATTATTGTTTACCCGCAGGTCCACTTTGTGGGACTTGGAGTATTGGAAAGATTTGGATCTGCGGCATAATCTTGATGTGATGCACATCGAGAAAAATATATGTGACATCATTATCGGCACACTTCTTAATATTGAAGGCAAGACGAAAGATACCTTAAAATCTAGGATTGATTTGACACACGTGGGTATCAGAAAGGATTTGCAGGTGCAAGATGAAGGTAAACCACGGGATATGGCACCAGCTGTGTACGTCTTGGACAAGGTAAAAAGAAAAGAAATCTGTGAGGTCCTGTCACGTGTGAGATCCCCACATGGATTTGCTTCCAACCCTGAAAGGAGAGTCAGTGCAGATGGAAACAAGGTACAAGGGTTGAAAACTCATGATTGCCACGTCCTACTTCAAAGGGTTTTACCTGTTATCCTTAGAGGATTGGGCCGCCCTGACTTATATAGAGCAGTTGCAGAGCTGCGACAATTCTTCGGGGAACTCTGTAGTAGGAATATCAGGATAGATGCTTTGGAGCGTCTTAGAGACAAGATACCAACTATCCTATGCGACCTTGAGAAGATATATCCTCCAGCCTTCTTTGATGTGATGGTGCATTTGGCTGTTCATCTACCTGATGAGGCACTACTTAGAGGTCCAGTACAGTATGGCTGGATGTACCCTATTGAAAGGCGGCTAGGCACTTTCAAGGGATATGTTAGGAACAAAGCTAGACCCGGAGGTTCCATTGCAGAGGCCTACATTGCTACAGAAGCGTTGACATTCTGCTCAAAATACATTGAAACAGCTGATCAGCTTAGCAAAGAGGTGGGTGAAGACAATCTCGGGCTCAATGTTTTCGATTATTCTGTTGGAGTTACAAGGAAGAGTCGACAAGAGGACAAACCTAAAGATTTGGACAAAATGGTTTGGTATGTGTTGAATAACTGTCCTGAGATAGTACCTTATATCAAGTAAGTGCAGTACTGCAGCTTATACATCGTAATCTACTAAACTTGCAGCACATTCTTATATATTTAGATGTTTGACGCGATCACTATGTTGTGCAGCATCTACAAAGAGGAGTTGCTGCCGCAAAATCCAAGAAATATTGACAAACTGGTTATGGCAGGATTTACGAAATGGTTCAAGAACCATGTAATCTTTTGAAGTGCACTATTAGTTTTTTAATATATTGAGTACATAAGATGATCAGCTTGTCTATTTTCTAACCATAGGTTAAGAAGATGCGAGAGGATGGGTAGACAGTTGATGATGCCCTTTACTCACTAGCAATGGGTCCTGATACTCGGGTAAGACATTATGAATCTTGCGTTGTTGGAGATGTGTGCTACAACACCCTTGCACGAGACGAAGGCAGGAAGACACAAAACAGTGCCATCATGAGCACGGATATGTATGACAACGAGACAACTGAAATGTATGCTAACATAACAAACATTGTTCAGTTGCAGTATATCTCCAGTTTCGAGGATCATTGGTGTGTGGTTCTGTTGTGCTGTCGTTGGTATAACCTGTTTTCCAGGATCGCAAAACCTAGAGCTGATGATTATTTCAAATCCATCAATGTCAAGGCGGCATACCAGACCAACGAGCCTTTTATTTTGGCAAATCAAGCAACATAGATATTTTTCTTGGAAGACACATTCGCACGTAGTGATGACTGGAGAGTATTGCAAAGGTTTGAGTAGAGGAATTCGTTTAATGAAGTTGCACAACAAGATGATGCTTACACTGCTCCTGATGTACAAGATAACACAGATGTTCCTAATATCTTTGAGAACCATCACGTCAATGACGTCGGCAAAAAGATTGCCTGTCGTGCTGTGGACATACAAGAGTTGATCAAGAAGAAGCCAACGTTCGAGGACGTTGAGGACGAAGAAGAAGATGACACCATGGGGAATTACGATTCAGACTGATACACATGGCGAAGATGTTGACGTTGCTGCTGCGGATGATGATTACATTGCTTTTGTCGTATTTGCCTGTCAGAAGACGTTTTTTTATCTACTATGTGAAATTGTGTTTGCTATGACAACTGAAACCTGATGAACATGTTGTTTAGTATTTTGCTGTGAGAACATCACTTGTTATGTATGCTGATTTGTGTTTGGTGATTGTATGACAACTAAAACATGATGACATTGTTGTTTAGTTGTACTCATATTTGGCTGTGAAACTTGAATTTGATGACATAGTTTGTTGTTGGACTGCAATTTGCTCGACGTCTTCGAATGAGAACAAAGCTGACCCGACAGGGCCTCTGCTATTTATTTATTTATATGAGCAAAAGGGGATACCCCCTGATTTCCGTTAATAGAAATCATTAGATGTTCACAACACTACGCCCAGCCTGCTACACAGGTTTCATTCATTACTAGTTTCAGCAAAGTGCTCATGTCGTAGCCACTGGATACATCACGAGTGCTACATACACTGCAAATAAAGAGACAATCATCCTGCAGAGCACATCGATTTTGCCCATTATCTTCACAAGCTCTTTCATCTCCTCATTGCTGTCAAGGCCGTTTAGCAGCTGTTGCTTGGCCATGATCAGAGGAAATGCATCTTTAACCTTCTGCTCTGCATCTTCCTCTTCTGTCGTTCCTTCAGTTACTTGTCCAACACCCCAACCTGCTGGTATTGGGATTCCTCGGCTAACCAAATAATCAGTGTAGTAGCATTCCCCCACATCAGCAACTTCCCAGAAATACAAATCACATGAATCTTCCCTTTTCTGCACGAATCAAATTGGAAGATCATCAACCAAACTATTAAAAAAATCAGCAACTGAAAGCAGCAGAATAACACTTGAACATATTATTACCCCATGATTCGGGCATTTGTAGAAGACTCGGCCAGGGTTGCGGATTGTGGTTGAGACGCGACGGATGACTCTGCGTGATTTGCAGCAGTGGCATCACACCAACGGTAGCGGGTTGCGATGAGCAATCGGCTGCGGTGCACATGCCGGCGGGGGTGTGATGAGACCCACAGGCGATGGTACGGGTGGCGACTTGGCGCATATTTGGTTGTTGCCTGCTAAAGAGCAGGTGGACGAGCAGCCAGCGGACATGGTTGCTGTGGCCAGAGCTTCTAATGCTAGGCAGAGTAAGTAGAGAAGAGGAGAAGCGAACGTTGGATATATCAGTTTCATTACTTGCAGAGTAGCATAGCACCATATATAGTCATAGTCTAGGTTTGGATTCGAACCAGCTACAGGAGCACGTCTTTCTTTTTTCTAAAACTCGGCAACGTCTCTTTACTGGTACACTAGCTTGTTCTGTACGCCTTCCCAAGTCTTTAATTTTCTTTCCCTTTTTTGCGAGGAAGGAAGGAGGACAAAATTGAGAGTTCCTGGGACTCGAACCCAAGACCTCTCAGTTGAAAACCAAGGGTGCTAGTCACTTATGTGGCGAACATTCCCTGTGAGGAGGACGGCAGATGAACGCATTTTCCTCGCAGTTTTCTTCATATATATATAAAAGTATGCTACTTGGTGTCTGCTTAGTCAACAAACGATTGTGCCAACCTTGACCGTTGGATTGACATTCAACGTCTGTCGCGTTTCTTCAGTCTCTTCTTCGTCGAGCCGCCAAAGCCAAACCAGCGCTGGCGGGACCGCATGCTCCCGCTTCCCATGGCTGGCTGTGATCTTCCCCGGCTCCTGTTCGTTCCTGTCCGAGGCCTCACCATCGTCCTCCGCCTTGGTTCGCTCGCCACGGCGCCGCCCTCTGGTGTTGTCAACATGGTCAACAACCGAGAGGAATAAGGAGATGAATGTACATGGTGAGGATGACAGTAGGGACCCAGCAGCGCGCATAGTAATTTTGTTTTTCAAGACAGAGAAGGGTATCAACTGGGTTGTGCGGGACCCGTGGCCCGTCTAGCCCAGGCTTTTATTTCATATGTTTAGCACATGACTAGCCCAGTTTGTTTTTTTCCTTTCTGAAAATGGCTAGCCAGCTATTTTTTTTTGCAGAATAACTAACATAGGCCTACTTGCTTTTCTACGCCCTTGCTGGGCCGGAAATCTTTCAAGACGAGGAGGGATGCATTTTGCCCAGAAAATGGGCTATAAGTAATAAGAAATGGGCTATAAGTAATAATAAATGGGCTGTAAAATGAAAAAAATACAGCAAACAAGCAATTAGTTCCAAAATATTGTTTTCTTTCGGATTTTGATATTTTCAATTTCATTGTTTTTGTGCGGGTAAAATTTCATTGAATTTAAATTAAGGTATATTTAGATTTAAAATTAATTTGAATCTGGCTAGAAATTTCAGGCTGTATGCTGTTTGGCACAGATTTGGAGGCTGACCTGTGGGTCTACTAGGTTGACATGTACTTTGGCTTTGTCAACTTAGTCCACAAACGATTCTAGCAGCAGTGACTATTGGATGTTAATCCAACGGCCGTGCTGCTTCTTCAATATCTGATCTTCTTGCTCCAGCCGCCCAAACCAGCTCCGGTGGGACTGCCTGCTCTTGCCTCCCGTGGCCGGCTGTGCTGCCTCACAGGCCGCACCGCCCCACCCTACTTCATTGCTGGCCAGGCCATTCCTCTACTCACCCACACCTCCTGTTATTTTCCGGCGACGGCAGCCGGACCAGTAAACCCTCGTACTCCCCACCGCGTGGGCAACCATTGCCGAGTCTTCCCCGGCTCCGTGTCATTCCCTTCCTAGGCCTTGTCGTCATCCACCGCCATGGTGCTCTCAGTGCGGCCTGGTCAACGTGGTCAACGAACGACATCCATCAACCGTGGACTGTACGCGCAAAATAATGATTCCTCCACCTGATAGCTGGGACCCACCGGAAGGGCCTCTGTATTTTGTGAAAAAAACGTTCGCCCCGCTGACATGTCGGACCCACCAGCTATATCTTCGCACACAAGGAAGTGCCTCCTTATTACGCACAACAAATGAATACCCCCCCTGCTAGTTGGGACCCACCATAGTGGGAGGATGGCTTGTGGGCCAACTAAGTTGACGGGGACGGAGTCAATATGAACGATTCTAGCTCCAGTGACCGTACGATGTCCATCCAACGGCCGTAGTGCTTCTTCAACCTCTGGTCTTCTTGCTCGAGCCGCCCAAAGCAGCGCCGGTCGTGCTGCATGCTCCTGCCTCCCGTGGCCGGCTGTGCTGCCGCGGAGGCCTCACCGCTCCCTACTATTCCCACTGCTGGCTAGGCCCTGCGGCGATGGCAGCCTCACACCGCAGCCGAACCAGTGAACCCTCGTACTCCTCTCCGCGCGGGCTTCCGTTGCGGCGTCTTCCCCGGCTCCTCGTCGTCCCCTTCCTAGGCCTCGCCGTCGTCCACCGCCGTGGTGCTCTCGGCGCGGCCTGGTCAACATGGTCAAGGAACGACTTCCATCGGACGTGGATTGTACGTGGAGAGGCTGATAGCTGGGTCCACGGCCGCAGCAAGGAAGTGCCTCCTTATTACACGGAAAATAATGATTCCTCCACCTGACAGCTGGGACCCAACAGACGGGCCACTGTATTTCACAGAAAAACATTTCCCCCTGACTGCTGGGACCCACCAGCTTCATCTTCGCACGCAAGGAAGTGCACCCGGGCAAAAAAACGATTCGCCCCCTGACTGCTGGGACCCACCAGCTACACCTTCGCATGCAAGGAAGTGCGTCCGGGCAAAAAAAGATTCGCCCCCTGACTGCTGGGACCAATCGGCTACATCTTTGCACGCAAGGAAGTGCGTCCGGGCAAAAAAAACGATTCGCCCCTCCTGAGTGCTGGGACCCACCAGCTACATCTTCGCAGGCAAGGAAGTGCTTGACAGTCGGGACCCACCTGGTCGAAGCGTACGTAGCGTTGTCATTCTGGTCGCGAATGTGTATGTACATACTGGTCGATGTAGAGGCACGCACGTGTAGTAGTAGAGGCGCGCACGTGTCGAAGTAGAGGCGCGCACGTAGCATGTACACGTACGTACAGCGGCCAGGGTGCAAGAAAGAAAATACGGCCACATATGTGTACATACGGGGGGGTCTCGAACGCCTACTCGCGCATACGTACGACCAGGGCTTGTGTACATGGCTGGGTCGGAATGGAGAAATAGCATCGTCGTCGTGTTCATGGGGAGGCAATGGAATGCGTCGTGTTCATGGGGAGGCAACGGAATGCGTCATGTTCATGGGGAGGCAACGGATTGCGCCATGTTCATGGGGAGACAACGGAATGTGTCGTGTTCATCGGGAGGCAACGAAACGCGTGGGAGCCAACCGGCTGGGTCGGAACGGAATGCGTGGTCGTGTTCATCGGGAGGGCTTGGACGGAACAGGCGATGGAAACGAGGCCTGGCGTACCGCAAAACGGAGGAAACGGACCTCCTACGTTCGAAACGGGATCCTGTTGATCGGGAGGGGTGTGGCTGCCGGGGTTCTGATCCACGAGCACCTATGGGACCGGCGGACCAAGTCCCTTTCGGTTCGGCGGGGGCGGAGGTCGCGCGAAGAGCGGATCGAGGCGAAGCACATGAGCAGTTTACCCAGGTTCGGGCTGCACGGATGCGTAAAACCCTACTCCTGCTTTGTGGTTTGTATTGAGTTCTTGCTCGGGAGCGTGGAGTGCTACAGTACACACCAGCAGCTAACGAGACCGAGCATGAGTGTTCTCTTCCTCCTCCCCTGCTCCCCCCCTACGTTGCGCATGAGCCTCCTTTTATATGCTCAAGGGGTCACCGACAGGTGGCAACGGAGACAAAGGGTAAAAATGGAAAGGTGCTGCGGTAGGTACAGCTACCTGCTACAGTGTATCATACCTATCCCTGACGGCAGGGGACAAGGGCATTAAATGCCCTTCTGCGTCGTCTAAATAGTGCAAAAGGGACCGTCAGGGACGCCACCGCTCGCCACGATGGCAATCTTGTCAGCGCCGCTTGCCACCGCGCACCGCTGGCTGCACAGCCTCCCGCCACGTACGCCTGGAAGGGTCCCAGAGCGACACGTTGGTGGATGTGCTGGAGCGCGTGCACAGAGTGGTGGCTTGCCGCGGCAAGCGCCTTGCCGCGGTCGTTGTCTTGCCGCGTCCGGGAGCTCGTCGCTCACCGGGCCTTGCCAGGATGCGTGGCGCGTCGCGGCAAGTTCCTTGAGATGCCTTGGTTGGCCTTCCCGGCAAGCTCCTCTTGTCGGGGTCTTGTCTCCTTAGGCGCCTTGCCTTGGTTGGCCTTCCCGGCAAGCTCCTCTTGCCGGGGTCTTGTCTCCTTGGCTTGGATACTTTGTTCTTGAATGGCTTCAAAGGAACCATGGAGGACCTTGGCGGTCACCCGGCAAGCCTTGCCGCGGGATGCTGCGACTGCCCGTGCACAAGTTCGGGATACTAGGGTACCCCTACTCTAGTACACCAACAGGAGCCCCCGGGCCTGGGCCATACACGGTGCCGAGCGCTGTTGGGCCAGGCCCAAAACAGGGCACGGGCACGCGCGGCCTGGGTTACGCCGTATCTCTCTCCGTATCCACCGCTCCCTCCCCGAACGGCACGCGTTGAATGCGGCGTCGTGGGAGAGATCGTGGGTGATTTCTTTATTCGGAAATGCGGAACGTCCACCCCCTCCCTCTTTATAAGCAGGGGAAACAGGGGTAGTTCGCCCATTCGCCGGTTGCTGCTCCAATCTCGGAAATCTCCACCGCTCCCTCGTCTTCCCAAAGATGAAAGAGAGTAGCGCCCCGCCCCCCATCGCCACCAGCATCACCAACACCGTCGACCTCCTCCACCACTTCCGCCATGGCTCCGAGAGCCGACAAGGGGAAGGTTGTGAAGTCGACCGAGGCGCAGCGGCTTGCGGCGCTGCGAAAGGAGCGGGCAGTCTTCCCCCCAAGCTCGCCGCGAGGGAGCTGAGGGAGAACTACTACCTCTTCTGGTCAACAGAGACGCGAGCGCACCCGCGCACGAAGGTACTTCAAGCCGCTGCTTGGAAGACGGCTCCAAATGGATATCCTTTCTTCGCCTTGTTCTTCTACTGCGGGCTCTGCCCGCCTTTCTCTGAGTTTTTCTGCGACATTATGAACACCTACGGGTTCCACCTCCTTGATTTCACCCCCAATGCCGTTCTGACCATGGCAGTTTTCGCACATCTCTGCGAAAACTTTGTCGGAGTCCATCCCAATGTAGCCCTTTTTCGCTACTTCTTTATGCCCCGAGTAGAGAGAGGAGAGCCTTTATCCGACCGAATCGCCTGGATCTCGAGGGCCGGCAAGAAGGACACTTATCTGGAGGGAGAGTTCCGCGGCAAGTGGGAGGAATGGAGAGCAGATTGGTGCTGGATTGACGAGGAGAACCCGCAGCCGTTTACCGCCCGGCGCCAAATCCCAGTAGCATGCGGCAGCGATTGGAGTGACGTGGCCCCGGAAGACGATAGGCTGAAGATTGCCGTCACCCGGATTCTACGCCTCAGGCTTGCCGGGCTCACTGTAGGCGCTATTGGCGCAGATTTTCTTCGCCGCCGCATCGCCCCCCTGCAGGAACGGGGGAGACCCGCTTAGGAATTCAAGAATGCGGCGGATATCATGAGGCTGCGTCCGGGCCTCAACTTCAACTTCACTGTTCTGGAGCTCAACGCGATGCTCCAGGAGCTGTTCAAGTACGACCCTCAACATCCCGAAGTGTTCAGGTTGCCGGGGGGTGTCGTTCCGCTGTGCAACAACTCCGCGCTCGACCGCATCCATGCAATGATGCCGCTGTGCGATTCGCATGGAATTGTCCCAACTTGGCAAGAGCCTGCAGACGACGTCGTGCAGCAATTCTTCGATGGGTTGGTAGAAGTGCCGATCCGCTCCGACGAAAAGGATAGCATCACCCGCGACACCACCGATGCGGAGATGACACGCATCGCCACTAGGCTGGAAGAGGCGGCGGCAGCCGCAGCCGCGGGCGAATTTGGATTCACCGTGGAGGAGGCAGATGCAGCAGAGGCGGCAAGCCGTGCCGAGCGAGGGGAGCCCGCCGGCGAGAAAGAGCTTGCCGGGCATGGCGTCGAGTCGAGCGAGCCCGCCGAGGATGCGAGCGGCTCGCTGGAGATCAACTCCTCTTCCTCCTCATCTTCAGGCAGCTCGCCGCAAGCAGAGCCTCCATCCCCACCAAGAAGGCGTCTCCGCAAGGCCGGTGACGTAGCGGAGCGGCAGGAGAGTCAACAGTCGCCGCGCCGCGTGACACGCTCCACCGCGGCAAGCACTGTTGCCGCGGGAGCACCTCACGCAGCGACGCAACTGGAGTGGGGCCCTCCCAGACCACCGCTTCTGCTCCTGCCGCTTCTCACGCCGCGGCGGCAGCCGGAGCGGGGTCGTCTCAGACCACTGCCACTGCTCCCGCCAAGCGGCCAAGGGAACCTACTCCTCCGTCTCCTCGTGCCGGACGTGAGCCGAACTTCGACTTCTCCGCGTTCAGCTCCGACGAGGAAGAAGAATAGTAAGATTCTCTTGTTGTACTTGTAGTTCTTCAATTCTTGTTGTTTTGTCTTGCATCTCATTTGCTTTACTCTGAACTTATTCCTTTTCAGGACTCTGGCCCAGAGAGCAGCGAAGAGAGCCAAGGTCCCGGTGATTATCATCGAGGACGAACCCACTGCGACATCAGGGGGTGCGTCCGAGACAACCTTGCCGGACCCGTCAACTTTTCTCCAGAGCAGCCCCCAGCGTAAGTATATGGTTTGCTTTCCGCTGTTGGGCGCGCATGGATACTCTGTATTTGCTGATATGTGACTGTTGGTTTGTGTAGGAACAGAGCAGCCCCGCCAGGAGCGCCCGGAGGCCACCCCCGAAATGCCAAGGAAGAGTCCTCCGGCAAGGGAGAGTTCTCCGGCAAGGGAGAAGTCTCCGGCAAGGGAGAGCTCTCCCGCAAGGGACAGCACCAGTAGCCCCCCGACGGCGGAGACCACGACTGCAGGACCCGGTACAGGTACTCTTCTCGCTTCAAAACTTCCCTTGGGTTCTTCTTCCTTTGATCTTCTTGGGTATTTGCTTGACTCTTCTCCCTTTTCCGGCCGTCAGACCCATCTGGTGTGGAGCCGATGGAGATCGAGGTTGCCGCCGACGACGCCGCTGCCACCGAAGAAGCAGGCGGGGGGTCTGGCGATCGCACTGACGGCCCTGAGGCCGCAGGAGCGCCAGGCGCTACGTCGACCGCCGAACCGTCCGCTGCTGCCGCAGCGCCAGGCTCCGAAGAGCCCCATCCAGGCGTCTACTTGAAGGCCGACAACGGTGTCTTCATCAACCTCCCCTGGGCGTCAAGCTCCAGGGCCCCGGTCGAGGGAGAGAGTTTCGACGGAGAGGTGCTCGCCTCCGCTGGGCTGACGCTGGTTGATGCGCTGAGCAGCAGCAGAGGCGAGCCTAAGGAGGAGCGGTTTCTGCGGAAGCTGTTGTCGCTCTACCGCGCGCGGCAAGCCAAGCTGGAATCCCGCGAGGCGCTTGTCGCGAAGGTGGGAGCGGACATCGAGAAGCACGCGGAGGAGCTTCGGGGTCTCCACCAGGAAGCTCTCCGGTCCCTGGCAGAGGAGCGGGAGCAACTCGCCGAAGAGCAGAAGGCCTTCTTCCTCGAGAAGGCCGATGTTGAAGAGCAACGGCGGCTTGCCGCTGAGAAGCTGTTTGCGCAGGAGGGCGAGTTGGCGCAGCGAAAGGTCAACCTTGACGCCCACGAGGAGGAGCTTGCCGCGTGCGAGCAACAATTCGGCGGAGCCCTTAAGCAGGCGGAGGATGCTGCCGCAGCCGCCGAGGCCGCCAAGAAGGAGTTGGAGACGAAGGTGGCGCAGCTGGAGGCCGATCTCAAGGCGAGTGGTGAAGAGCTTGCCGCCGCCAAGGACTCCAACGCAGATCTTGAGTTGAAGCTGACCACTTTGACCAAGACGCTGGACGGCGCCAAGGAGCAGGAGGTGGCCTTGAAGGAGGAGATCAAGGCCGACAAGGCGCTAATGGAGAGTGCTGCCGCCGCCCAGAATGCTTTCAGGGAGAATGTGGAGCACTGGACGGAGAGTCTCTTGAGTGCTGCCGCACATATCGACAGGGAGCTGGCGCAGCTGGGGTTGGAGGATCTCGGGTATCCATCTGATGAGAACCTCCAACCCAGCGCCAAGCTCACTTTGTTCTTCAAAGGCGTGGCGACGGCCCTCCAGCGACTCCTGGAGAGGATCCCAAAGCAGCTGGCCGACGAGTCGCACAAGATCTGCGCGGGAGCTCTTCAAAAGCTGTTGATGAAGGTGGCCTTCCGCAACCCGGGCCTCAACCTCACCAACGTCCTCAAGACCCTGCCGCCGGATGCTGATCTGGAGGCACTCAAGACCCTTGTCGCACCCATTGTGGACAAGGTGAGCGGGATCAAGAGGATCGAGGGCGATCGCGTAGACTAGGCCGCCCGCTTTCTTCTTTTCTTGTCGTTGTTTGTCATGTTATGAAAACAATCTGTTAGAGCCGTGACAAGCTATCTTGTAATATAACTCTATTCCGGGAAATGATTGCAATGTTATTCCCTTTACTTGATTCCTCCCTTTGTATGTTTTTTTTACCCTACACTTTTAGGGAACTTGCCGGTGTAGGCACCTGAGCCGCGAGCGCTGAGTGCGGGACGTCAGCAGCCTGCTGGCGGTGCCGCTACCGACAAGAAACCTTGTCGCAACCAGTTGCAGCTCACTTAAGTTGTTGAGTGGACTCGAAACAAAGTAAGGGCGCAACTAGCTACGAGTTGGTTCCTCCGCGCACAGGTTTTCCATACAAAGTGGGGTCGTTCAAGGGAGATAACTTAAAAAAAATTAAAAATCTGATTGCTCAAACTTTGGCAACTTAGCTTTTCTGTTGTTTGCTTCTCGGTAAGGCGAAACTTTCTTGAACGACGCCTGGTCCATACCATTATCTTCTCCTTTCCCCCCGGCAAACTTGTGGGCGAGGGAACCTTACTTTCCTTGAGAAAAAAGAAAGAAGAGAAAATAAAGATATGGAGCCTTACGGCTCGTTATCGCTTACCTGGGAGTAGGTGCTGCACAAAGTGTCAGATCACATATGCAAAAAATAGAAAGCGTGAAATTGACAAGATGTGCGGAGCATATGAGCTTTACTTATGCACGGGGTCTGCGCCCGGCTTTGTACAAAGGATTACATGCAACAGCGGCAAGAATTTTACAAAAGGTGGTTGCCGGAACAGGTTCCGGCAACCGCGCCTTACGGGTAAAACTTACGAAGATGCTCAATGTTCCAGGAATTGCTCACCGGAATGCTATCTTCGGTCTCAAGGCGGACAGCGCCAGGCCTAGTGACTCGTTTCACCCGGTAAGGGCCTTCCCACTTCGGCGTCAACTTGTTGGAATTCTTGGCGGACTGAACACGCCGAAGAACAAGGTCGCCTTCCTCGAGACTTCTGGCGTTAACTTTGCGGCTATGGTAGCGGCGCAAAGCTTGCTGGTAGCGAGCAGCTCGTACAACAGCCTGAAGATGGTCTTCCTCAAGGAGGAGCGCGTCATCTTGTCGCTGCTGCTCTTGCTCAAGCTCATCATAAGCGAGCACTCGAGGTGACCCGTGTACGAGTTCTGTGGGGAGAACTGCCTCTGCTCCATAGACTAGAGCGAAAGGTGTCTGTCCAGTGGCTCGATTTGGCGTCGTCCTGATCGACCAAAGAACCACCGAAAGCTCCTCGATCCAGTTTCTTCCGCACTTGTGCAGCCTGTCGAAAGTCCTGGTCTTGAGCCCACGCAGCACTTCAGCATTTGCCCTCTCCGCTTGACCGTTGCTTCTCGGGTGAGCAAAAGAAGCGAAGCAGACCTTGGCGCCAAGGTCTTGGACGTACTGCATGAAGGTGCGGCTCGTGAATTGCGTACCGTTGTCGGTGATTATCCTGTTGGGGATCCCGAAGCGGTAAACAATCGACCTGAAGAACTTGACTGCTGACTGTGCTGTCACCTTCCTCACTGGTTCCACTTCCGGCCACTTTGTGAACTTGTCGATTGCAACGTACAAGTACTCAAAGCCCCCGAGTGCTCGGGGAAAGGGGCCGAGGATGTCGAGCCCCAGACCGAAAATGGCCAGGATAAAGGGATCGTCTGGAGAGCTTGAGCTGGTTGGTGTATCTGCTTGGAATGGAACTGGCACGCTTCACACTTGGTTACTTTTGCAGTTGCATCCTGGAGGGCTGTCGGCCAAAAGAAACCTTGCCGGAATGCTTTGCCGGCAAGTGCTCTTGCGCCAATGTGGTGACCACATATGCCTCCATGTATCTCTGCCAACAGCTTTTGTCCGTCTTCCCGGTGAATACACTTCAATTTCACACCGTTGAGTCTTCTTCTGTACAGTGTCTTGTCGATAAACTGGTACATACTTGACTGCCGGGCTATTCTTTCCGCTTCTTCTTGTTCTTCGGGAAGTTCTCCTGTATGAAGGAAACGGACAATCCGCTGTGCCCATGCTGGAGCTTGTGGCTCGACAACAAGGACTAAAGGCAAATCTGCTGCTGCGGGAACATCCGCCTCTACGGCGAGCACCTGCGGCTCTGCCGAAGCAAAACTTGTCGGGAGCTTCTACTTCAAAGGAACAAACCGTGGGGCTTGCCGGAGAAGACTGCTCCTCAGCGCAAGGCAAATCTGTTGCTGCGGGAATGTCCGCTTCTACGGCGAGAACCTGCGGCTCTGCCGGAGCGTGACGTTCCCCGGCAAGTTTGCCGGAGCAAAACTTGTCAGGAGCTTCTGCTTCAACGGAACAAACCGTGGGGCTTGCCGGAGCAGACTGCTCCTCAGCGCTCTTGGCGTTGATCTTGGGGACTTTCTTGGCGGCGGCTTCGGGAAGCTCTGCTGGCAAATAGTCACCAGAAATCAACTTCCTCTTCTTGCTCTGTCCAGTTGATGGCGTTACAAACGGTTGAGTCAGCTTGAGCACAAAGATCCCTGGTTCCACAGGTAACTTTAGTGCGGCGCACTTTGATAGGCTGTCGGCAATGGCGTTCTGAGCTCTTGGAACATGCTCCATCTGTAGGCCGTCAAAGTGCTCTTCTAGCTTTCTCACTTCGTCGACGTATGCTTCCATCAACGGACTCTGATAGCTCTTGTTCACTTGGCGGACGACAAGCTGCGAGTCACCCCTGGCAATGAGCTTCTTGATCCCAAGGTCTGCCGCGATCCTGAGACCGGCAAGCAAGCCTTCATACTCTGCAGTATTGTTTGTTGCTTGCTCCTTGGGAAAGTGCATCTGAACTACGTACTTGAGGTGCTCTCCGGTGGGTGCGACAAGCAGCACGCCAGCGCCGGCGCCTTGCAGCGAAAAGGCACCATCAAAGTACATCAGCCACTCTTTGCTTGCTTCTTTGACGGGGATGCTCGTTTCTGGAATTTCTTCATCTGGTGTTGGCGTCCATTCTGCTATGAATTCTGCCAATGTTCTGCTTTGGATAGTTGAAGTACTCTCAAACTTGAGGCCAAAGCTTGACAGTTCCAGTGCCCACTCAACAATCCTGCCTGTCGCTTCTGGATTCTGTAGTATCCTCTTCAGCGGAAAACGAGTGACAACTGTGATCTCATGTGCTTGGAAGTAATGGCGCAGCTTTCTCGAGGCCATGAGAAGGCCGAAAAGCAATTTCTGCACGCCAGAGTACCTTGACCTAGCTCCCTGCAGAAGGGAACTGACAAAGTAAACTGGACGTTGTACCATTCTCTTCTGTATCTCCTCGCGCGTCTGCGCAGATCCATCCTTGTCGGGACCAGAGCTTGTCGGGGAAGCCCCCTGCTTGTCGCTGGATGCGCCTGCTATGGTTGCTGGCTCGTCATCTGCCTCCCTCTCTGCTACTAACGCAGCACTAACCACTTGATTGGTTGCCGCTATATACAGCAGCAACTTCTCTTGTGGCTTAGGTGCGACAAGTGTTGGAGCGGAGGACAGGTATCTCTTCAAGTCTTGCAGCGCAGCCTCCGCTTCCGGAGTCCATTTCATTGGACCTGCCTTTTTCAATAATTTGAAAAACGGCAGGGCGCGCTCAGCAGACCTAGAGATAAACCTGCTGAGAGAAGCCATGCAACCGGCAAGTCTTTGTACATCCTTGACGCACTTTGGTGCTTCAATCTGCTCAATGGCATTGATCTTGTCGGGATTGGCTTCGATTCCCCGCTGAGATACGAAGAACCCGAGAAGCTTGCCGGAGGGGACTCCAAACACACACTTCTCGGGGTTGAGCTTAAGGCTGATCTTGCGCAGATTTGCAAAGGTCTCGTCTAAATCTTGAATCAGAGTTGCCTTGTCCTTGCTCTTGACCACTATATCATCCATGTAGGCTTCCATATTTCTGTGTATTTGTGGCTCAAGAGCGACATGGACTACCCTTGCAAATGTTGAACCAACATTTTTTAAACCGAAAGGCATCCGTATGAAACAGTACGTGCCACATGGAGTGATGAATGCGGTCTTCTCCTCATCCTCTTCTGCCATGAAGATCTGATGGTATCCTGAGTATGCGTCAAGAAATGAAAGCAAATCACATCCGGCCGTGGAGTCAACAATCTGGTCAATGCGCGGCAAAGGAAATGGGTCTTTGGGACAAGCTTTGTTAACATTGGTAAAGTCGATACAAAGTCTCCATTTCCCGTTTGCCTTGCACACGACTACAGGGGTGGCCAACCACGTAGGATGGAGCACTCCTCTGACAAGGCCTGCTGCTTCCAACTTCTTGATTTCTTCTGTGATGAATTCTTGGCGCTCCACTACCTGCTTCCTGACCTTCTGCTTGACGGGCCGCGCATGAGGACAAACGGCAAGATGGTGCTCAATTACTTTCCTGGGAACACCGGGGATGTCAGACGGTTGCCACGCAAACACGTCGATGTTCGCCCGCAGGAAAGCAATGAGCGCGCTTTCCTATTTAGGGTTGAGGGTGGCACTGATGGTGAAGGTACCACCAGTGCCATCCTCCTTGGCGGACACCTTCTTGGTCTCTGGCGGAGCTGCCATTGCCTTCTTACACTTGCCGGTGGAGCTCGATGGTGCGTTCTCGACGGCAGCGCAGCACTCCGAAGATGTGCGCTTGCCGGAGTGGGCATCAGAACTCTTGCCGGACTTGGTCTTCTTCTTCCCCCCGGGAGCTTCAACGGCAGGTGACTTGCGATCTGTTGCGACTGCCGCTTCCCGGTAGATCTTGTCGGTGCAGATAAGAGCATCCTTCTTGTCGCCAGGGACAGAGATGACGCTTATCGGGCCTGGCATCTTCAGCATGTTGTATGCATAGTGAGAGGCTGCCATGAACTTGGCGAGTGCTGGACGGCCGAGTATCCCATTGTAAGGCAACGGAAAATCGGCAACGTCAAAAGTGACCCTCTCAGTCCTGAAGTTCACCTTGCTGCCAAATGTTACTGGCAACGTGACCTTCCCCTTCGGCTTGCTCCTTCTCGGGTTGATTCCTTGGAATGTGCTGGTCTCTTCAAGCTCGCTGTCAGGGATCTGGAGTTTCTGGAGTACAGCGGAGGAGATCAGGTTCAAGCCGGCCCCGCCGTCAACTAACATCTTAGTGACCTTGAGGTTGCGGATAGTTGGTGAAACCAACATCGGCAAGCACCCGACCGCAGTTGTGCGATCAGGGTGGTCCTCAATATCAAAGATGATACGCGTGCTGGACCATTTCAGAAGCTTGCGTGACTCGACAGGTGGTTCCGCCGCATTGACTTCCCGCACCCACTACTTGAGTTGGCGGTGTGAAGTATGCAGAGAAGCACCGCCGTCAACGCACAAGACCTCTGTGGCTTTCTGGAACTCCTGCTCACTGGTCTCGAGATCATCCATGTCTTCGTCGTCGTCGTCATCTTCATCCTTGTCCCGACCGCGGGGAGGTCTGTCTCCTTGCCGCTTCTTGGCCTTGCCGCGGCGTCCTCCCCGGCCGGCGCACTTCTTGCCGGATTCTCCAGCGCCTCCTTGGGCCCTCTCCTTGTCGTGTCGCTCGTATTCAGCTTTTTGCTGCTGGACAAGCAGCTCGACCTTCTTGCAGCTCTGGAGGTCATGGCCCTTGGTGCGGTGGATCTTGCAATACTGCTTGTCGGTGCTGTCCTGCTTGTCGGCGACCGCCACAGCCTGGCAGTTGGTGCATGCGGCAATCTCCTTGCCGGAGCTACCAGCTTTGGCTTTCTTGGCGCCACCTTCGTTGCCAGACTGCTCAACTACTAGCACATCTTTGCCTTTCTTCTTCTTGTTATTCCGCCGCCGGTTTTTCTTTGCCGGGGCAGCATCCTCGCTGTCAGATCCTTCTGCTCCTGTATTCTCTCCGGGGAGTTTCCTCCCTTCCTCAGCACGTGCACACTTGTCGGCCAGGGCATACAGCTCACTAACGTCTCTGATCCTGCACATCGCCATCTCCTCCCGCATCCTGCGGTTACGCACGTTCTGATGGAACGCGCTGATGATCGTGGCAGGGTGGACATCTGGGATGTTGTGCTGTACACGGCTGAATCTCTGAATGTACTTGCGCAGGGGCTCTCCTTCCTTCTGGGCGAGCAAATGAAGGTCACTCTCTTGGCCATGAGGTTTGTGGCCGCCTGTAAAGGCGCCGACAAACTGATGGCATAGGTCTGCCCAGGAGGATATGGAGTTGTCCGGCAAGTGCATGAGCCAGGACCTGATGTTGGGCTTGAGCACCAGCGGGAAGTAGTTGGCAAGGATCTTGTCGTCCCGCCCCCCGGCAGCCTGCACCGCGATGGTGTAGATGTTGAGGAACTCCGACGGATGCGACTTGCCGTCGTACTTCTCTGGTACGTCTGGCTTGAAATTCTTCGTGCTGGGCCACTGGACTTGCCGCAGCTCACGAGTAAACGCAGGGCAACCTACCGCGTACGGCAAGTCGCCTGGTTCCCCTCGCGCATGCATGTCGACAGAGGGCCCAGCGTGCTGGTCCCATTGACGTCGCGCTTCTCTTCGGCGCTCGATGCGAGTACGAGCGTCCTCTTGCTGTCGTTCGTGAAGAACTTGGCGCTGATCGCGATGAGCTCGTGGATCTGATGACGCGGTGGAGTCGCTGTCAAGGTGGATCCGGCGAGTCAGCGATCTTGGCCTTCGGGGCGGAGAGTGCACAGTGGTTGCACCCCCACCAGTCTTGTCGCCATCGGCTCGTGCCTGGCTGACTTGCCGCGGCTGCGACGTGCTCGGCTGCCGTTGAGTGTCGCCGTTGGCGAAGCTGATGAGACTCTGAATGGTGGCCCTCCAGTCGTCGATCTTGTCTGCCATTGGAGGGTATTCCAGGAGCAGTTGAGCTCGTGCCAAAGCTTCCGCTGGAGTGGCGGGTGGCGGTGGTGAACGGTGCGAGGAGCGGGATATGCTCGGACTTCTAACTATGTCAGAAGGAGCAGTATCCCGTCCGGGCGACCGTGCCTCACTCGTGCCAGCATGTTGGTGTACATGCTGGTCTTGAGCACTCCGAGATCCACCAGCTCGATCTTGGTCCAGCAAACGCATGGTACCGTGAGTACCATGACGCTGCCGGTCCCGCGCCTCCTGAGATGGGCGCGGTGCATGTACGGACGCCGAGGTCTTGGAGTGTGCCCGGTCGTTGTGGGAGCCGGCTACGCCGCCGATGGGTAGTGCAGCCTTATCCTTGGACCTGGCAGCACCGTGAGCTCCCTCGTCGACGCCCGTTCTTCCGCCGGTGTCTGCCCCATCAGCCGTTTGCTCTGCTGGTGGTGGGTTCGGCGCGGACGGAGCAGCCGCCTCCGAAGCCTTCTTCTTCGGCGGCATGTCGATGAAGATGATGAAGATCTAGCTCGTGTGAACGCCGGATCTGGTTCACACAACCTCGACGCCCCCTACCTGGCGCGCCAAAGATGCCGGGGTCCTGATCCACGAGCACCTATGGGACCGGCGGACCAAGTCCCTTTCGGTTCGGCGGGGGCGGAGGTCGCGCGAAGAGAGGATCGAGGCGAAGCACACGAGCAGTTTACCCAGGTTCGGGCCGCACGGATGCGTAAAACCCTACTCCTGCTTTGTGGTTTGTATTGAGTTCTTGCTCGGGAGCGTGGAGTGCTACAGTACACACCAGCAGCTAACGAGACCGAGCGTGAGTGTTCTCTTCCTCCTCCCCCGCTCCCCCCCTACGTTGCGCATGGGCCTCCTTTTATATGCTCAAGGGGTCACCGACAGGTGGCAACGGAGACAAAGGGTAAAAATGGAAAGGTGCTGCGGTAGGTACAGCTACCTGCTACAGTGTATCATACCTATCCCTGACGGCAGGGGACAAGGGCATTAAATGCCCGTCTGCGTCGTCTAAATAGTGCAAAAGGGACCGTCAGAGACGCCACCGCTCACCATGATGGCAATCTTGTCAGCGCCGCTTGCCACCACGCACCGCTGGCTGCACAGCCTCCCGCCACGTACGCCTGGAAGGGTCCCAGAGCGACACGTTGGTGGATGTGTTGGAGCGCATGCATAGAGTGGTGGCTTGCCGCGGCAAGCGCCTTGCCGCGGTCGTTGTCTTGCCGCGTCCGGGAGCTCGTCGCTCACCGGGCCTTGCCGGGACGCGTGGCGCATCACGGCAAGTTCCTTGAGATGCCTTGGTTGGCCTTCCCGGCAAGCTCCTCTTGCCGGGGTCTTGTCTCCTTAGGCGCCTTGCCTTGGTTGGCCTTCCCGGCAAGCTCCTCTTGCCGGGGTCTTGTCTCCTTGGCTTGGATACTTTGTTCTTGAATGGCTTCAAAGGAACCATGGAGGACCTTGGCGGTCACCCGGCAAGCCTTGCCGCGGGATACTGCGACTGCCCGTGCACAAGTTTGGGATACTAGGGTACCCCTACTCTAGTACACCGACAGTGGCCTACCGCAAAACGGAGGAAACGGATCTCCTACGGTCAAAACGGGGGTCCTGTTGATCGGGAGGGGTGCGGCGTACCGCAAAACAGACGAAATAGACCTCCTACGGTCGAAACGGGGGTCCTGTTGATCGGGAGGGGTGTGGCATATCGCAAAACTGACGAAACGGACCTCCTACGGTCGAAATGGGGGTCCTGTTCATCAGGAGAGGTGTGGCGTACCGCAAAATGAGACTCCACGGGATATTGTTCATCTCCACCGTCGACCTCCTCCAGCCTCCACGGGCTACCGTCGACCTCCTCCAGCCTACACGGGCTCCTGTTCATCCAGCCTCCACCGCGCGCTACTCCACCGGCTACTGTTCAACCACCCCTCCACGGGCACCCCTCCACCATCTACTGTTCATCCAGCCCTCCACACCACGGGGTCCTATTCAACCACCCCTTCATGGGCACCCCTCCACCATCTACTGTTCATCCAACCCTCCACACCACGGGTCTTGTTCAACCACCCCTCCACGGGCACTGTCGGTGTCAAAACCGACGGATCTCGGGTAGGGGGTCCCGAACTGTGCGTCTAGGCGGATGGTAACAGGAGACAAGGGACACGATGTTTTTACCCAGGTTCGGGCCCTCTCGATGGAGGTAAAACCCTACTCCTGCTTGATTAATATTGATGATATGGGTAGTACAAGAGTAGATCTACCACGAGATCAGAGAGGCTGCACCCTAGAAGCTAGCCTATGGTATGATTGTTGTTCGTCCTACGGACTAAAACCCTCCGGTTTATATAGACACCGGAGAGGGCTAGGGTTACACAGAGTCGGTTGCAATGGTAGGAGATCTACATATCCGTATCGCCAAGCTTGCCTTCCACGCCAAGGAAAGTCCCATCCGGACACAGGACGAAGTCTTCAATCTTGTATCTTCATAGTCCAAGAGTCCGGCCAAAGGTATAGTCCGGCTATCCGGACACCCCCTAATCCAGGACTCCCTCAGTAGCCCCCGAACCATACTTCAATGACGACGAGTCCGGCGCGCAGATTGTCTTCGGCATTGCAAGGCGGGTTCCTCTCCAAATTCGGTGTACCTGTTGAATAGTGTCCGTCTTCTTGTGAATATTGCGCTCCTTGGCTTCCACGCCCAATAATGGCCATCTTCCACGTGTCGAACGAATGCGAAAAGCCAGGGTGTTTTTACATTTACCCCCCTAGCTGCACAAATGAGCTGCCTATAAAAGAGACGGGGATTTAGATCCGAATCACGCCATCTTCCCTTCGCGAGCATTCATCGGAGCGCATCCGACAGAGATCCATTCCATCATGGCCAGTCGACGCAGCTCCTCCGCTCGCCCTCCCAGCCCTCGGCCTGGAGATTGGGAGAGATGTTCCGTCCCGCACAGCGAGCTAGTGACGCTCCAAACCAAGGGATTTCTCCCCCCAGCCTGCATGGTACCGGTTCGAGCCGGGCTTGCCACCTATGATGGCGGAGAGCAAGCGGAGAGCGTCCCTAATCCCTCCAAGGGAGGGCGGGTATGCCTTGTCCCTTATTTGATAAGAGGGCTTGGATTTCCAATTCATCAGTTTCTCCGGGGGCTCCTGGAGTTCTACGGCCTCCAGTTGCACAACCTTACGCCTGCCTCCATATTGCATATTGCGGGCTTCGTAGCCCTTTGCGAGCTATTTTTGGGCTGTGAGGCTCATTTCGCGTTGTGGAAGAAGTTGTTCTGCCTTGTGCTCCGTTCTCAGAAGGGGTCAGTATATCAAGTGGGCGGAGCCGAAGTATGGCGCATCGCCGGGTCCGGATATCTATCCGGAACCCCAAAGAAGGCGTCCGAAGACTGGCCTTCAGAATGGTTTTATATAGAATACGTCCCATTGCCGGATCCTGTTCAGATCGGCCTTCCTGAGTTTGATAATGCTCCCCTGAAGAAGCGCCTAAGCTGGCGTCCACGGAGCCCTCAGAAGGAAAATGACAAGGACGTTCTTTACCTGATGGGCCGAATAAGGTTGCTAGCTCATTCCGGACTGACCATGATCGGGGTCATGGCCGTATGCATTATGCGGGGGGTGCAGCCGCTTCAGTATAGAGGCCACCCCATGTGGGACTTCAACGGGGAGGACGACGCCACCCGCTACGGCCGTAAGGGGCTGGAATAGGTTGCCGCTCTAATAAAGATCTTGTCTGCTTTGTACAAGGGAGAAGAGGAGGAATTTCTCCACGTCAACCCGCGGGGCGGATTTTCTATGTACGATCCTCCAAGCTGGGTAAGCGGACGCTCTTTCTCGCCCATCCGTTTCATATTCCCATAGTTAAATATTTAGTCTAGCGATTTCGACGCAGGAACTGCGCCAGGCTGTAAAGGAGATAAACAGCCCTCCTCCACAACCCGAGGATCCGGGGAGGTCCCTCGACCCGGCTTCCCAAGAGGATCCGGACTTATCTATGGAGCTGATCGACGGGGTGTTTCATCAATTGAGAAAGGACAACGCCTTGGTGGCCATTACGACCGATTACCCCGGACTGCTTCCAGCCTCACAGGTAACTGAGACCGAAGTCCCAATACTTTGAAAAAGATCCCTCCGTGCTAATTTTTTATCACCGTATACCAATGGTGTTTTGCAGGGGAGGTCCTTGAGGCGGAAGGCCGAGCCTGTGGCGACTAGCCAACAAGGGGCAACAAGGCCCAGCAGGTTGAAAAGAAGTGCGGTCCGGATTGAGACACCAGCGCAATGGTATGGCACGCTATCTTATTCCCAGGTGTTATTTCTTTGAGGCATACTTAATGCTCGTGCCCTTTTTAGGAAAAAGAGCGCTCGCCGGACTATATCCGGAGAGGTTGCCAATCGCACCTCCACCAGCCAGGCTCCAAAGCCGGGTCCGGAAGCGGAGGCGAACACGAGGCGTGCACCGGACGCTCCTCCGACAGAGGATGCGGACAGGCTGTCTGCCACCAATTCCGAGGTGGAAAGTGCCATGAACCACAGGCGTCGCCGGACAGTTCTTCGCGACGCTTGTTTCTCCCAAGAGGCATTGGATGCCTTCAATTCGGGAGATGTGTACCTCCATGCCGCTCAAAATGGTCTAGCCAGAGCCATGGAGCAGTATGTAAAAGACATACGGATGAGAAAATTTGATGATTATATATACCAGTAGCCCCCGAGACTTCAAACAGTTAGAATAATTGATTTAAGGATCATTTGTTATGCAGGATCTTACAGAAAAGAATACCCAACTGTCCCAGGAGCTAGAAGAGTGCAAAGCCCAACTTGAGGCCGCACTAGCCGCGGTAGGGGAGCCCAAGGAGCCCCCCTCTGGTAATATATGCTTCAAAAGATAAGTATTTTGTGAAATGTAGCGTGTGTGCAAATCTGACAATAATATTGCAGATGGCGCCGGAGTAGATCCGGATAAGCAACAACTCTTGCACCGGTTAAAGGCCGGCGAGAACGTGGTTACAAAGGTGAGGCAGGAAAAGAATAATCTCCAAGATGCCAACACCCAGCTGGGCGAGGAACTAAAGGATGTTCGTGCCCAGCTGTCGGACTCCGTGAAGGAGAATCGGCGGCTTCGACGCGGCATTTTTAGTAAGTGCTTGAACGAACTTCGAAAAAAGAGTTCGACGAGGAAGTCGATTAACAGAGTTATGTTTGTAGGTCTACTAACAGGTCGGCCTGCAGAGGAAATGCCCGGTTCTACGAGTGACCTTCTTCCCGAGCTCTGACAACTGCACGAACCGAGCTGACATTTTTAGGACGACATTGCGGTAAGCTGCCATTTTCGGATCCTTGGCATCAAAGTCTCCATTTATTTGGGATATCGCGAGGTTCGAATCCCGGCGCACCTCTAGGCGTTGAACGCCCATGGATACTGCCATCCGGAGACCGTGTAGAAGGGCCTCGTATTCGGCTGCATTGTTGAAGTCCGTATACATTATCTGGAGTATGTATTGAACTGTATCTCCTCTGGGGGACGTTAAAACGATGCCAGCCCCCAGACCGGCCAACATTTTGGAGCCGTTGAAGTGCATGATCCAGTTGGAATATGTGCCATACTCTTTAGGGAGTTCGGCTTCCGTCCATCTGGCGACGAAGTCGGCCAAAACTTGCGACTTAATGGCTCGCCGTGGCTTGTAAGTTATGTCGAACGGGAGGAGCTCAATGGCCCATTTGGCAATCTGGCCCGTCGCGTCGCGGTTGTTTATAATATCATTAAGTGGCACTTCCGAGGCTACGGTTATCGAACACTCTTGAAAGTAGTATCGCAGCTTTCGGGATGCCATGAAGACCATGTACGCTATCTTTTGATAATGCGGGTACCGTGACTTGCATGGAGTAAGGACAGTGGACACATAGTAAACTGGCTTTTGAAGGGGGGATTTATGTCCGTCCGTTTCTCGTTCGACAACGAGCACTGCGCTCACAACTTGGTGAGTTGCCGCGATGTATAATAGCATTGGTTCGCCAATGTTTGGCGCGGCCAGGACTAGGTTGGTTGCCAATATGGCTTTTATTTCTTCCAGTCCGTCCGTGGCGGCATCCGTCCACTCGAAGTGTTCGATGCACCGAAGGAGGCGATAAAGGGGTAATGCCTTTTCTCCCAAGCGGGAGATAAAGCGGCTTAGAGCTGCCACGCATCCGGTTAGTTTTTGTATTTGTTTGAGGTCCTTTGGGATATCCAATTGTGACAGAGCTCGGATCTTGGCTGGATTTGCTTCAATTCCTCTACCGGATACAATGAAGCCCAAGAGCTTTCCGTCTGATACGCCAAAAACGCATTTTTCCGGGTTGAGCTTGATGTCGTATGTTCGGAGGTTATCAAATGTGAGCCTCAAGTCGTCTACTAGAGATTCAACATGTCTTGTTTTGACGACCATGTCATCTACGTATGCCTCCACTGTTTTGCCAATCTGGTTTGCCAGACATGTCTGAATCATGCGCTGATATGTTGCGCCGGCGTTCTTGAGCCTGAAGGGCATTGTGTTGAAGCAGAATGGGCCGTATGGTGTGACGAATGCCATTTCAGCTTGGTCTGGTTCTGCCATCTTGATTTGATGGTAGCCAGAGTACGCGTCGAGGAAACACAATGAATCGTGTCCTGCGGTAGCGTCAATAATTTGATCGATGCGGGGGAGGGGGAAGGGATCCTTTGGGCAAGCCTTGTTGAGGTCCTTAAAATCGATGCACAGGCGCCAGGATTTGTCCTTCTTTGGTACCATCACCAGGTTTGCTAGCCAGTCTGGATGTTTTATGTCTCTAATGAATCCGGCCTCCAGTAGCTTGGCTAGTTCCTCTCCCATGGCTTGTCTCTTAGGTTCGGAGAAACGCCGAAGAGCCTGCTTGACGGGCCTGAATCCTTTTAGGATATTTAAGCTGTGTTCGGCCAGCCTGCGTGGGATTCCTGGGAAGGGTGCCAGGCGAAAATGTCCCGGTTCTCACGTAGGAACCCTCGCAGTGCAGCGTCTACATCAGGTTTTAACTGTGCCCCGATGGAAGCTGTTTTCGTGGGGTCCGTTGGATGGACCTGGAATTTGACTATTTCGTCCACCGGTTTGAAGGAGGTGGACTTAGATCTTTTGTCGAGTATCACATCGTCCCTATTCACCGTGGAGCGCAGCGCAGTCAGTTCCTCAGCCGCTAGGGCTTCGGATAGTGCCTCGAGGGCTAGTGCGGCTGTCTTGTTTTCGGCACGGAGTGCTATGTCCGGATCACTAGCGAGAGTGATGATTCCGTTGGGCCCGGGCATCTTGAGCTTCATGTACCCGTAATGGGGTATGGCTTGGAAGATTTTAAACGCCTCCCGCCCTAGCAGAGCGTGGTATCCGCTACTGAACGGGGCCACTTGGAATGTGACTTCTTCGGACCTGTAATTATCCAGCGTGCCGAACACCACATCTAGTGTGATTTTTCCTGTACAACGCACTTCCCGACTGGGGATTATTCCTCTAAAGGTTGTGCTGCTTCGCTCAATGCGGTTCCAGCCTATTTCCATTTTTTGAAGGGTTTCCTTGTAAATGAGGTTCAATCCGCTGCCGCCATCCATGAGTACCTTGGTAAGGCGAAAGCCGTCCACTATTGGACTGAGGACCAATGCGGCTGGTGCTCGGGCTGTTCGGAATTTAGGTTCGTCACTGGCATTAAAAGTAATAGCCGTGTCACTCCATGGATTTATTGTTGCTACGTGGTAGACTTCGGCAAGGCTGCGGAGTGTTCGTTTCCGCATATTATTTGATGCGAAAGTCTCAAAGACTATTAATACCGTACTGGTATCCCTGGGAGGGCTTTCTGTGGCTTCTGGAATTAGGAGATCTTCGCCACTTTTGGCCACCTGCCGGAGTATCCAACATGCTCTAAGGCTATGAGTTGGTATGGCGCCCTTTGTACTGTGAATTTTACAGGGTCCATTGAGCCATCCCTCCAGTACGGTTCCATGCCCTGTAGAGGGTTTTTGCTTTTTGGTGTTTAACCCAGGTGACTGGCGATAATGCACCCTTTTATTTCGGACTGGGTTTGTATTCAGGGCCGGACTATCCCAAAATTTTACTTCGGTTTTCCAGGCGCTTTCCATCGCACAGTACTTTCGTACTATGGACGCCAAGTCAGCGAAGCGTGTAATTTCACGGTGACTTATGGCGTTAAGGATTCCCTTGTCCGTGCAATTATTGCAGAAGAATGAAATTGCGTCTTCCTCGCGGCAGACCTTTATCCTGTTCATAACTAGGAGGAATCTGGCCCAGTAATGATGTACTATTTCTTTGGGCTCTTGCCTAATTTGGGATAGATCGCTTATGTTCGTGTGGGTGGGTGGAATTAAATCCGAAACCTCACCCAATCTGAGACTCAGAGGCCAAGGAGTTTCCGAACTCGGAAGTTTGGATTCTTGGATGTTGTCCAATGAATCTAGCCCGTTGCCTGACTCTAAGTTCAGGTCTTGAGTGACGTCCTCCCCTCCGCGGGTATCCGGCTTGAAGGGATCGGGAATCCAGACATAGCTAGTCCTTAAGATAGATGAAGGGTCGCCGCATTGTTCCTCCACCACAGCAACGTGATGGGTGACCTGGGGAGAGTTAATCTCTCTCAGATCGGGTTTAGGCCCAATCTGATCATAGTCTGTAGTGACTCCCAGGGCGGCGATGCGATCCAAGAGCTCATTTAAGGAAGAGAGCTCCATTGGATCTAACTGCTCGGCGAGTTCCGAGTTGACGTGAAGATTGCTTTTCATGACCCGAGAAGTCATTGTCGGCGCAGCGGCCGAACAGGAGGTCATAAGGAAACCACCTAGCCGGAGAGTTTGGCCGACAGCCAAAGCTCCTTTAGCAACGGTGCCGTCTTTAAAGACGGGACGAGGCATCCTTCCTGATGGCGACGGCACAGAGGAACTCTCAATGAAAGCACCAATGTCGGTGTCAAAACCGGCGGATCTCGGGTAGGGGGTCCCGAACTGTGCGTCTAGTCGGATGGTAACAGGAGACAAGGGACACGATGTTTTTACCCAGGTTCGGGCCCTCTCGATGGAGGTAATACCCTACTCATGCTTGATTAATATTGATGATATGGGTAGTACAAGAGTAGATCTACCACGAGATCAGAGAGGCTAAACCCAAGAAGCTAGCCTATGGTATGATTGTTGTTCGTCCTACGGACTAAAACCCTCCGGTTTATATAGACACCGGAGAGGGCTAGGGTTACACAGAGTCGGTTACAATGGTAGGAGATCTACATATCCGTATCGCCAAGCTTGCCTTCCACGCCAAGGAAAGTCCCATCCGGACACGGGACGAAGTCTTCAATCTTGTATCTTCATAGTCCAAGAGTCCGGCCAAAGGTATAGTACGCCTATCCGGACATCCCTTAATCCAGGACTCCCTCAGGCACCCCTCCACCATCTACTGTTCATCCAGCCCTCCACACCACGGGGTCCTGTTCATCCAGAGGCAACGCCACCGCTCACTGTTCGTCCAACCCCCCACCCCCCACAACGCTCACTGTTCATCCAATCGATCGGCTTCAGTTAGCAGCAGTAGCGAAAGGAATCGCTCGATCGGGTTCAGTTAACAGCCATCGATCGATCGCTCGGGTTCAGTAATGCGTAGCCTGCAGTGCAATCGCTTGGGTTCAGTTAGATCCCAACGCCTCGGTCGGGTTCAGTTAGAGCCAATGCCTCGCACACACGCGCGTACGTGTACGAGAGAAACGCACATCGCTCGGCCCCCGACCTCCCACCGTAACCGGGAACTCCCCGAAATTTTCCTCCCCCTCGCTTCTACCACGGATTTTTCCGTCATGGATGGCCCAAAGAATGTCATGTAGCTGCGTCTCCGGCCCACCCAGGACGAAAAACCCATTTTCTGTCATGATTTTTTGTCATAGAAGTAGGAGCCCACCACATCTATGATGATACTGGGTTTTGTCACAATTATCTTCATAGAAGTGTCATATGTATGACAGAAAAAAAATTCGTTCGGATGTGTCTTTTTTTTGTAGTGACCACCGCCGAAGCACGATCACTTGCCAGTGCGAGCGATGTGACGGTGGCGAGGGCGGAAGCTCCTGGTGTGCGTGCGCTCAGTGGCTCCGAGAAGGGGTTTAGGTTGCAGCGTCGGGGCAGAGGGGAGGCGGTGCAGTAGACAACATGATGGTCTTGAAGGCGGCCACGACGCGCAGGAGCGAGTGGAGCCGGAGTTGTCCGTTGTCAGCCAGGATCGGCTATTGCTGATGATGCTGCGGGCATGTGGACGAGTACATGAATCTCAAGTTCTCAACGTGAAGACCTCCATCAGCAAGGCGCGGCCTGGCGCTGCGCATTGCACTGCTATGTGATGCTGTTGAACATGAAGTGCACTCAGACCGCGATGCACGCCATTCGCGTTGTATCCCCTTGCATGGTCCGACGAGGTTTCGCGTGCGTCCAGGTTCCTGTGATCATCTCTCTCTTTCTCTCTCATATTTTTTTTGTGCAGCTCAGTAGCGAGTGAGATTTGCAAGTGGTCAAAATTCTGGTGCTATCATTGCTATGTAATAAGACAAAGTTTCTCCCGATCCTCTTTCTTCTTGATAATCCATATAGGGATTGCTTCTGCGGATTATTGTGAAGCCTTTTCTTGTAGATTAAAGGTTCAGAGATGGCCACTAACTGATTGGTGTTATTTAGCTTCAGGTTCATTTTTGTGCTCTTAAGGTATAGTATTCCTCCCATCATTGCTGCAAAAATTTACTATCTGTCCTTGGCAACCGCGTAGCCAGGCTGAAGCCATGCCCCGGGCCAACAACATTGGTACAGTGCGAAACAGTGATTCTATAGCTACAATCAACGAAGCATCAGCCAGCCATGCCCCGGGCCATGGCCCTGGTAGCCTGGGGCCTGGCTACGCCCCTGGTCCTTGGTGCAGGAATTTGCAACCGTTAACCCCACAGCGGTTCCGGTGTGGGATATATTCTTCATGGTCCCGTGTCCTTTGCACCGCTGTGGGATATATTCTTCATGGTCCCGTGTCCTTTGTTGCATCTGTTGTTAATTTGATGATATGCTTTTTGGGATGACCATGATTTACTCCCTTCTAATATTTGTTCTATGCAGGCATCAAGACTAAATAATATGTGTTTACCCCCTTATCATATTTGTTGTATGTAGGCATCAATACTAGAGATATGGTTTTTACCCCTTCTCATATTTATTGTATGGATGCATCAAGCTATGATGAATTTGGATGACATACTATTAACTTACATAATAAGACCCTTACGGGGTGAAAAAACGCAAGCATTTGCAAGGTATTAACAATCTGTTTTTTTCTTACTGAAGCTGAACAACACGAAGCATTTTAATGGCCCTCTTCACCTGCTGCTTATTTTTAGAGTGAGCTTGGGCCAGATTTTATTCATATGAAGAATGTAGGTTGGGCCAGATTTTATTCATATGAAGAATGTAGGTTGGGCCAGATTTTATTCATATGAAAGATGTAAAGGCTGTACTCTCATATTTTAGCTGTGTTAAAACGCTTATCATGTTAACAGGACAATGCAAGGTGGTGTTGTGAGTTGTCATTTTCAGTATTCATTCGTTTCTGCAGCAGACCAACTATACAAAGACAGCTTACATTATTTTCCTCCCAATGTATGATTTGGAAAGCCTACCTTCCTCTTCCAGTGCATATTTTGAAGAGAAAAAAACTTAGTTCATGAATCAAGCTTTGTATGTGCAGTCAACTGGGTTTATACTGCCATCACTGTACTGTTTCTTCATGTGGTGTGTTCCCATCGCCCTAGCTATGTCTCCCTATGTTGTATGTTTCTTTTCCTTTTAACGTTGTAAGATAATTGTCACTCTAAAAGCTTAGCGAAATGCGTCTACTTTGGCCTGGCTTCTGGCTGAGAAAATGTTTTCCAATTGCTTTGTCATGGATGCAAGTTAGTCATCGGTCTAACAGATGGGTATACCTATTAGTATTTTTTCCTATATATACATAGAAGTCGGTACTTCCAGTTGTACACACAGATAATATCTTGATGTATAGCTAATATAAAGTCCATGGTCATAAATTACTCATTCAAGCATAGGTTCATGCACATTGTTTGCCCCATATACAAGCTCTATTGTATTAACTACTGATGTGACACTTCCTTAGCTATCATTACATTACGAACACAAAACCAATGGGCGGTCAAACAAAGATGCTTTGAATTACCAAAGATTCAGAAATCTATCATGCAATATCAATATGTATTCCCTTTATGTACAATTAATGTACCGACTCTTTTCATTCAATAAAACTTTTCTTTATGAAAGATTATAGCATTTGTACCAATATAATTTTTTGTACATACACCATAATATAAAAATTGAAGTGAACATGTAAAAAGTGAATAAAATAATAAAATAATTTCTATATAAAGTTTAATATTACTGTACACATAATTCCTCATATAAAGTATCAATAGGCGCGGCGTGCCACCGCGCGGGCATGAAAATTCAACATGGCTCGCCAGCAAATAAGTACCCAATAGAATGAATTTGCAAGAGAAACAATGATCTTGGCGAAAATATGCAATAATTTCTCTGACGTGGCACTTCTTCGCATGTACCCCAACGTCCTCACAAAGATGATCCCATCATTACATACAAAGGAGCAAAGACACCCGTTGGACAGGTACATGAATTTGCGAAAGATCTTTACTACTTCATTACAAACTATCCTACAGGGGGGCTACACTAGAATGATTTAACTCAATTAGGCCGTCTGCAATCATTTACTTTCATGCAGTTGTATCATTGTATATGATATGTTCCATATAACGGTATGTATACTGTGCCAATAAGTAGACTTTATTAGTAGCGTGTATCCTTCCGTTCATCAGTATTTATCATACATGGTTGCAATAAATGTACTCATTTTCCATCTTTTAGAACTCTTTCTTGGTTTTAGTCATGCGATTCTATCATTAAAAATATAAGAATGGCCTTTACGATCCGTATAAATACAATGCATCACCAGGCGCGGCGTGCCGCCGCGCGGGCTATGCTAGTTTATACTATGATTACATTTGGTTTGCTGTGTCTTGAAATCTCTAATTTACGAAGCTATGCAAAATTTGCTATACCGCGAGCCTTTCGCGCGAAATAGATCTCGTAAAACATTTACGGGGCAGGTTTACGGACTGGGATCAGGTGACATGCGCTACAGTGACATGCACGGTGACATGCGGCCTAAATTCAAATTTAAACATTGCGAAAAAATCTGAAAAAAATTATGCATGTTCACAGCACATATTAAGATAACCCCTAAAAATTTCAGATCAAAATTCGAAACATACATCGAGAAACAAAAAAGAGAAATCTGTCATGAATAGTTCCCGAATGGTTCTATATAGACTATTCACATCTGAGTTTCTCTTTTTTGTTTCTCGATGTATATTTCGAATTTTGATCTGTAATTTTTAGGGGTTATCTTAATATGTGCTGTGAACATGCATGATTTTTTTCAGATTTTTTCGCAATGTTTAAATTTGAATTTGGGCCGTATGTCACCGTAATGCATGTCACCTGATCCCGGCCCCAGGTTTACAGGATCTCCTCCGCCAAAGGGTTCACGATGCCATAAAATAGTTTTGCGGGCGACGTTAAATAAGTTTTGCGGATCTGCTAGAGACATTCTTAGCTCAAAACAAGGATTCGATTCGAGCCAGCGCACCGCAGCACGATTCCGGGAGGTCGCGTGGGCTTGATTCCTGCCGTGACAACTGGGACGATGGCAACGAGGAGGGAAGTGGGGGCGGCCTCCTCTCCTTCTCCTCCCGCTGACCAGGTCCACACCAGCTGTTGCTCTACGGATCGCGCGATTCCCACGTCCCGATGAACGACAGCGATCGCGCGGGTGCATCCGCGCCGCGCGGACGTCAGCCCAAGACAATTTTCGTATAAGAAAAAGAGATAAATACACTTGTGGTCACTGAACTAGAGGTCAAAGCACATTATAGTCACTGGACTTCAGAATACGCTCAATACGGTCATTAAATACGAGTGGCGATGATTATACGGTCACTGGCTCACCGTATAGCAAGGTTGACCGGTCAAATAGTCTACTCGCCACTTAGGACAGCACTTCCCTAAAAAAACCTTGGGACAGCACTGTCAGCATTGCGTCCCTACTCTAGGGTCCCACGTGTCAGTGAGTATAAAAGCAAAATAAAGGAAAAACTCAAACTTGAGACCTGAGGGTCGTAAACATCGCGCCACTAACCATCTGGGCGTTGCTCGAGTGCCCCGCCAGGCTCGCCACCGCCTGCATGGCCACCTTGCGCGCGTCGGTGGACCATCTGCCGAGCATCCACACCAGGAGCGATAGGCGGCCATGCTCGCCAATGAGCCGATTCATGTCCTTGCACCACTTGCTGCGCACCAACTGACCATGCTCTGAGCACGTGCTGCCAGCCGCAGGAAAACGCCGAGTGACATGAGGCATGAGGGTATCGGGCAAGACAACGCCGACCATGTCTTCCAGCACGTGCACCGCCGACTCCTGCGGCGAGGGCGCGTCGAGGTAGAGGAGTAGGCTGCGCACCCTGCCGTCAGATGCGACGGTGCGCCGGAAGCTGTTGCCGCCCCAACGTGAGGTTATGAGGGCAGTCGACGGCGTGCTCGTTGGTGTAAAACCTCATGTATTTGTATTCGTATATCTGTACAGTCGAGCGGCAGAGTGTGCGTGTGCGCAGTTTTGAGAGTCAGAGCACACGATCACCTCCTCTGGGCATGGCCCGGCCACGATCACCATCGTGGTCTCGCGCCCTCTGTCCCCCCTCTGTATAAGTGTAACTTTTCTGATCAATGCAAAAAGTGTGTTCGATCTTCTCTCCCTCAAACAGTTGGAGCCGAGCATGGGTGCCGCAGTCCAGCAGGTTGGCCATGACGCGGACGATCTCAGCCAGCACGTGCCGCGCTTCTGGCTCCGCGGAGAGCTTTGTGAGCGTGATGTCTGCCGTGGACTGGGACGTAGAGTCCCTTGTTTGGCAGATCCCGACGAGGGACTGGATGCCGCTGTGCGACATGGAAATGTGTTGCAGCGTGAGGACGGCTTTCTCATGTCTGACGGTCGAGGCTGCTGCTGAACTCGACGAGCCGATGAATGACACGGCTCAGGAAGTTGTCTGGGCCGTCGGCTTTTGCAATGTGCTGTGAAACATTGGACGGCTCCTACCAATAGATCATGTTGAAACAAAGAAAAAATCAACCAAAAAAAAGTCGAAACATAGTACCTTGTCTATACTCTTACAACGTGAGCCTCGACAAATTTAAACAAAATCACGACGGCCCAGGTGGTTAGCACGCGAGTTCGAAACTCAACTCATGCACTAATTTATTTATTTTCCTTGACTTTTCTCTTATAATCACTGACAGATGGACCTATAGAGATAGGGAGACAGTTGACTGGTCAACTGGACAAAATACGATGCTCTACGATGATCCAGTGACCGTACAATCATCGCAACTCGTATTCAATGATCACATTGAGCGTATTTTGAAGTCCACTGACCGTAGTATGCTTCGGCTTCAACTTCAATGACCATTAATGTATTTATCTCTATGGAAAACCCATGACATGGTCATAAGATAAGCATTGTCCCGAAAGTCTGCCGGAGATGCAACTCAAAACGAAGACGTTGGATACGGCCATGCGGTGCCCAAGAGTGGATGGGGTATATAATTATTGTTTTTGAGTCACTTATTTTGAGACGGATGAAGTATTATTTTTGACACGGTGATCAAGGCATATAATTATGGATAAGTTAGGACGAAATTACCCTAAAAAATATGTTGGTTAGTGACAAGCTAATCTGTTAGTCCATAAAAATAAAAGATACATGCAATCGAGACAGAGATATTTTCCTTACTACAAAGAGTGATACAGATAATCAGAAAAGAGATACTTTCCTATTTTTAGAGGGCTAATACGGTAATTATGAGGAATTAGAAGAAATGTATCTTACATTATGAAATTTTATCAAAAAAAAACTAAATATATCTTATATAAAGAAACAGAGGAAGTATTAGGCTGGTCATAGTGGGGAGTAACTTATACTAGTGTCATGCATATGACATTAGTCTAAGTTACTACCTTCATAGTGCAAAGTAACATAGTAGTAGTGTCATAGATGACTTCATTAATTAGCTTGTAGACTCATCTTGTCTTGGAAAGCGCTATGTTACAGTAACATATCATGTTACCACTTCTCATTAACTACATGCCACATAAGCAAAAATTTCTCGGAGTGCGCTATGTTACTTGCTAAGTTACTCCCACTATGAGGGTGTTTGGATCACTAGAGACTAGAGACTAGAGATTAGTAGTAGTCACCTTTAGTCAGTAAACCTCCAAACACCCCTGACTAGTGGGTGACTAAAACTAGTTTAGTCCCTAGTCACCCCACCCCCAATTTTTACTGACAAGAGACTAGTAGTAGTCACCTTTAGTCAGTAAACCTCCAAACACCCCTGATTTTTACTGACTAAAGTCCCCCCCTCTCTCCTCTAATCGGTGTTGCACAAGAGACATTTAATACTGAGACATTTAATGCTGACTAGTAGTAGTCACCTTTCAAACAGGGCCTGACTAAAAACTTCTAGTCTGACTACTACTAGTCACATAACTAGAGAGTATCCAAACACCCTTTGTGACTAGCCTTAACCATACCGGCCAAAGCTGCTTTCGGCCAATGAAATTCGTCCACCTTCCGCTAAATCCGATGGTTAGTTAGCATTTAAATAACAATTATACAGTTCCGCCAACTAACAACTTGGACTAGAATGGCCTTCCGCCAATACCATGGCATTAACAGCCTGTTAATACGCAAATCTCTTATACAATCTAAAAAGAACATAAGGTTCTCTTTCCTGCCAAGAGGCCACGTCCCGATTGTTTCGTCAATCCTTCCATGATAAATTCATCACACGTAAACAAACAAAACAAATAATACCCCTCCGTAAACTAATATAAAAATGTTAGAATACTAAAATATTGATCTAAACGTTTTTATATTAGTTTACAGAGGAAGTGGTAATTAATTTCGTATCTTTGGTAACCCAATAAATTAGATCAATCACATGCACACCCTATTTTGGCCATGTGACGGTGCACCGGCACATACTTTTTTGTCCCATGCCAACACACAGGCATGTACCTAGTACTAATACTAGTGATACTATAATAGTCTTTACTAATACTTTTTTAGGATATAAGGTCTTTACTAATACTAATAGAGTGACCTTCCGCCAACTAACGGCATGGCCGCTTCCGCCAACTAAGTGAAATCATGGTTCAGTTTGTTCTCTTTCCGCCAAAACATTAGCAGTCTTCAGCCAAATAGCAGCGAGGGTCAGGATACGTGGTGTTTTTTCATTCGCCAACGGTTGGTCAGACTCCTGCAAAGTCTTTTTTTTTGTTTGTCCCCTATTTGCAGGAAAACGGACGTCCGAACACGTCGCTGAACCAATAGTCGACTGTGTTGGATGGCAAACTGTATCCGAACAGTACGGTCTGAACGCTTGCGGGAGGTTTGAGAGTCCGCTTTGGTTGGAGATGCCCTTAGTTGGTCAGGGTTTTACTCCGTTAAAAATTGAGTGTAGTTAAAATAGAGTTGCTCATAGTCTAGTTAATTGCACCATTATCCAGACAGCATATTGAAGTTTGTATTAGTAGATTGTAGCACTATTTCCAAGGAATAAAACTCATGTTTCACCTGGCAAAAAAATGGGGCCATTGTCCAAAATCAGTAAACATTTTTGTTTTATTAAAATAAATCGAATAGGGGCCACCAATGCATCAGCAAACCCAAAAAAAACTGTGTCAGCCTACTTATTTGAGCGGTTCGATGGAAAATGAAAGGTCATGTTTCTTTTTCTACCTTTGAGCAATTTTCTTCCACCTCTGACCAAGCCCACCCTCCTCCATGTGCCATTGGTTGGACCGCCTGCTCCCACCTCCTGAGGCCGGCGGTGCTCCGGCATGTGCCTCGTCGTTCCATCCTTTTTTGTCACTACCCCCGGCCTTTCCTCTAAATCTCCTCGAGCAGCAGATTTTCTCCAACTAGTCCATGAAACAGTTAACCCTCAGACTCCCCTCTATGAGACAACACTGCTGCCTCGTCATCGACTCTGGGTCGTTCATGGCCGAGGCCTCGCCGGTGTTCCCGCCCCTTGATAGTTTCCCCGCGGCGGCACTGTCTTCAGCCTCAGAGCTTCACGCAAAATCGACTCACTTGCAAGAATTTTCAAGAAACTAAGGATTAGCAAAACCAAATCGGATAACATCAGTTTAAAAAGTCAGCTTACATATGGTATAGTTTTTTACAGTTTTATTTGGAAGTGTGTGTTGCATTCTTTTATATTGAATCAATGCCTTGTGTAGTTGGTCAGCAACTTTCCTATGGCGGTTCCGAATTATTGCTCATCGCCCTTTGTTCCGGGCTCATTTAGTTTGGAGGAAACCAAAACCTAGAAATTAGGAGTAGTATAGGAATTTGATAGAATGACACTTACCATCCTAAGGAATAGACTTGTCTCATTCCTACGCGCAAAATGAGCTTTGAGTGGATGTTTCCTCCAAGAACACATGAAATGCATAGTATAACTATAGAATTCATGTGCGCATTTCCTAGAAACCAAATGTATCTATAAAATATTTCCTCCGTAATCCTTGTTCCTATATTTTTCATATGAAAATCCTCTAAACTGAATGAGGCCTCATCGGGGATACTTGACGTCTTGAAGTTCAAGATGTACGTCGATCATTGAAGTTGAACCGCACAGGGATGGCCGTAAGCTCACTATACTCCCTTTGTTTTATAATGTAGTGCCTATGTATGTTTGTTGGAGTTAAATTTTGATCAAGTTTATAGAAAATATCTCTACATCCAGAATGCTAATTAAATATATATCATTAGATACATTATGAGACATATTTTCATATTATTTATGTTTGGTATTGTAGATATGATTAATTTTCCCCAAAAGTTGGCAAAGTTTGCATTGTCTATTTTTGAAAAATAAAATAAAATCTATACACACTACTTTATGAAACTCAAGAGTGTATCAGGAAATGTCATAAAAGAATGAGAAAATATATTTTTAGTCCCTCAAATCTACATAATGTAGACATTTGGTACCTCATCAGGTTAGCCTCTATTACTTCCCCTTGCAAAGCATCCCATCATCGCGGATTGCCAGGTCAAATGGTTATATGTCTTGGTTCAGTTTGATGTTTTTTGCAATTTTTTGACATTAATGGTTCTACCCGATAGCAAGTATTTAGATGTAACAACCCAGATGTGGGACCTTCCATATTTGTTATTTGATCATATTGGCAAACCTACTTCTTCTCTTGATCCTTGTTGTGTTTATGATCATATTGGGATGCTATATTATGTGATGTTTGTCATTTGATAGTTTTGCATCATGCATCAACTTCATCCTTGTTGTGTTTGTTTCTATTTTATTTTGTTCATGTGTTGGCAACCCCTAATTCTTCTCTTGATCCTTCCATATCTCATTTGCTCACTTCCAACAAGTTTAACCCAAGTTTCCAACTCCCCAAGGCTAATTTATATTTCTTCTTCAAATTCAAGCGGCATTTTGTACTTCTTTCATTAAATGTCCCACTTGGCCCATAAATCACATATATTGTGTTGAGCCACCTCCTAATTTTGCAGTCCAATTATAGTTCTTTTGAATGGGTTTCAAAATTCAAACTTATTTCAATTGTATTCAACTTGTCCAAATTTTCATCTTCCAAATTTCCCCAACCACTTTTCTAAAATCAAGGATATTTTCACGGGAACAGGAAAATATCTCTTTCTGGCAAATTACCCTCTAACCCTTTCCTTTCTTTTTCTCCAAGTTTCTGCTTAAAAGAAAAAGAGAAAAGAAAAGATTTGGAGAGAGAGAGAGAGAGAGAGACCCAGCCAGTCCAGCACCCGCAACCTGGGATTTAGGCAGGATGGTCATCATGCTTTTTTTATTTGGGGCCTCTTAGGCCAGATTTTCTTCTTACCCGCACTCAAATCTTGTCTTGTTGATTGATGATTGTTTGGTGGATCATGTTATTATGGTGTTACCTCGCTTTATTGTGGCGAGTGTAAGCCAACTTAAATGCTCATATCTCATCTCTGCTTGTTTGGTATTTTGTTGTGATGTCCACCTTGTTACGGACATGTGTCACTTGCGTGCGTGTATGATTAGTCACACGTTGGGACGTAACCAATATGCGCTTCTATCCTTAGCGAGGATTGCAAGTCTTCGTTCGGGTTAGAACCGCATATTGGGCATTACATTAGAGCATCTCTAACCTTTCTCCTAAAGCCGAACATCCAAAACCACTTCTCTAAATTTAACTCCAAAAAAATAAGGGTGTTTGGAGGCTTGCACCTAGTTCTTCGCTAAACTTAACTCTAAAACCCTCTTTTTGCATTAAAAATAGTATCAGACTCCATTTCACACGTCATTAAACTTCATTTAAACATAACTTGAAGCTCGTCAATGTAGTGCTACCAAACATCACATAAACTCTAGATTAAACATAAAATACTACCGCTTCTTCTCCAACTTGAACCCGATGAGGTACCTCATGCCCTCAATAGGGCGCATGTTGTTTGCATTTGGTATCAGCTTCCTCCCTTTGTACATTTCAGGATCTTCTATATATTATTAGGGTTGCCGTTAGAGGAGGAGTAAATCGCCACTACCTCTTTGCCCCTTTTTGGACAAAATAGCCCCTTCAATGGCAATCTTGGCCTCAGATTGACAAAGGCCTCCTCCAGGACTCGGTGGCGGCCCTTCTGGTGGCCTCGACCTCGACCATGGAGGTGGCAGTGGTGACATTGAGCGTCTCATCCTCCACAACATTGGTTGTGGTGTCGCCCTCGGATGTGGTAATGGATGCAACATACAACTCCTCCTCCCCGTTCACTTTATAGGCCTCTACCTTTGCGTAATCAATGTTGTTGTCAGAGTGCGACATTTTGTCAAGCACTCTGCGGGCATCATAAGCGGCAGAGGAGGAGGCAACGAGAGGGGAGGGAGAGGGGCGAGCAGGTCATGAACGACAACATGAAGAATTATCTCGCCACATGGAAGCCTTGGCGGTGACCTCGATGGCGAGGTTAGCCAAGTCGAAGCATGCAATAGGTGGTGTGGTCGTGAGCTGTTGGGAATCGTTGCATGGAAAACAAAAAATACTACTCACACGCAATGATCTATCCATGGAGATGCATAGCAATGAGGGGGAGAGTGTGTCCACGTACCCTCGTAGACCGTAAGCGAAAGTGTTTCACAACGCGGTTGATGTAGTCGAACTTTCTTCGTGCTCCACCGATCGAGTATACCGAACGTACGACACCTCCGAGTTCTACACATGTTCAGCTCGCTTACGTCCCTCGTCTTCTTGATCCAGCAAGACGTCGAGGAAGTAGATGAGTTCCATCAGCATGACAGCGTGGTGATGGTGATGGTGTAGTGATCCTCGCAGGGCTTCGCCTAAGCACCGCGAGAATATGACCCGGGGTGTAAACTGTGGAGGGGGGCGCCGCACATAGCTAACAATTGATGTTGTGTGTTCTAGGCGCCCCCCCCCCCCACATATATATAGGTGGGAGGGGAAGGGGAGCAGCCAGGGTGCGCCCCAAGTAGGCCGAATCCTACTTGGGGTCTTCCCCAATTCGCCCCCCTTACCATAATTGCCGGAAGGAAAAAGGGAAGAGGGAAGAAGAGAATGAAGGGGGGCCGAACCCCCTCTTCTCCTTCTCCCATTCGGCCTCCTGCCATAGGGGGGGCGCCACCCCTTGTGGGCTAGTGTTCTCCCATCTTATGGCCCATATGGCCCATATATCCCCCCCGGGGTTCCGGTAACCCCTCTGGTACTCCGATAAATACCCGATACACTCCGGAACACTTCTGGTGTCCGAATACTATCGTCCTATATATTAATATTTACCTCTCGACCATTTAAGGAATCCTCGTCATGTCCGTGATCTCATCCGGGACTCCGAACAACATTCGGTCACCAAATCACATAACTCATATAATACTATATCGTCAACGAGCGTTAAGCGTGCGGACCCTAGACGGGTTCGAGAACTATGTAGGCATGACCGAGACACCTCTCCCGTCAATAACCAATAGCGGAACCTGGATGCTCATATTTTCTCCTACATATTCTACGAAGATCTTTATCGGTTGAACCATTATGACAACATACGTTATTCCCTTTGTCCATCGGTATGTTACTTGCCCGAGATTCGATCGTCGGTATCTTCATACCTAGTTCAATCTCGTTACCGGCAAGTCTCTTTACTCATTTCGTAATACATCATCCTGCAACTAACTCATTAGTCACTTTGCTTGCAAGGCTTCTTATGATGTGTATTACTGAGAGGGCCCATAGATACCTCTCTGATACTCGGAGTGACAAATCCTAATCTCGATCTATGCCAACTCAACAAACACCTTAGGAGATACCTGTAGAGCATCTTTATAATCACCCAGTTACGTTATGACATTTGATAGCACACAAGGCATTCCTCCGGTATCCGGGAGTTGCATAATCTCATAGTCAAAGGAATATGTATTTGACATGAAGAAAGCAATAGCAATAAAACTGAATGATCAATATGCTAAGCTAACGGATGGGTCTTGTCCATCACATCATTCTCTTAGTGATGTGATCCCGTTATCAAATGACAACTCATGTCCATGGTTAGGAAACCTTAACCATCTTTGATACACGAGCTAGTCAAGTAGAGGCTCACTAGGGAAACAGTGTTTGTCTATGCATTCACACATGTATTTAGGTTTCTGATCAATACAATTCTAGCATGAATAATAAACATTTATCATGAATAAGGAAATATAAAATAACAACTTTATTATTGCCTCTAGGGCATATTTCCTTCGGTCCCCCACTTGCACTAGCGTCAATAATCTAGATTACATTGTAATGATTCTAACACCCATGGAGTCTTGGTGCTGATCATGTTGTGCTCGTGGAAGAGGCTTAGTCAACGGGTCTGCTACATTCAGATCCGTATGTATTTTGCAAATCTCTGTGTCTCCCTCCTTGAATTGAACACGGATGGAGTTGAAGCGTCTCTTGATGTGTTTGCTTCTTTTGTGAAATCTGGATTCCTTCGCTAAGTCAATTGCTCCAGTATTGTCACAAAAGATTTTCGTTGGACCCGATGCACTAGGCATTACACCTATATCGGATATGAACTGAAGGAAATATGCCCCAGAGGCAATAATAAAGTTATTATTTATTTCCTTATATCATGATAAATGTTTATTATTCATACTAGATTTGTATTAACCGGAAACATAATACTTGTGTGAATACATAGACAAACTGAGTATCACTAGTATGCCTCTACTTGACTAGCTCGTTGATCAAAGATGGTTATGTTTCCTAGCCATTGACATGAGTTGTCATTTGATTAACGGGATCACATCATTAGGAGAATGATGTGATTGACTTGACCCATTCTGTTAGCTTAGCACTCGATCGTTTAGTATGTTGCTATTGCTTTCTTCATGACTTATACATGTTTCTATGACTATGAGATTATGCAACTCCCGTTTACCAGAGGAACACTTTGTGTGCTACCAAACGTCACAACATAACTGGGTGATTATAAAGGTGCTCTACAGGTGTCTCCGAAGGTACTTGTTGGGTTGGCGTATTTCAAGATTAGGATTTGTCACTCCGATTGTCGGAGAGGTATCTCCGGGCCCACTCGGTAATGCAAAACACTTAAGCATTGCAAGCATTGCAACTAATGAGTTAGTTGCAGGATGATGTATTACGAAACGAGTAAAGAGACTTGCCAGTAACGAGATTGAACTAGGTATTGAGATACCGACGATCGAATCTCGGGCAAGTAACATACCGATGACAAAGGGAACAACGTATGTTGTTATGCGGTTTGACCGATAGGGTCCGCACGCTTAAAGTTTCGATGACGGTTATATTATGAGTTTATGAGTTTTGATGTACCGAAGGTTGTTCGGAGTCCCGGATGTGATCACGGACAAGACGAGGAGTCTTGAAATGGTTGAGACATGAAGATTGACATATTGGAAGCCTATATTTGGATATCGAAAGTGTTCCGGGTGAAATCAGGATTTTACCGGAGTACCGGAGGGGTTACCGGAACCCCCCGAGGGTTTAATGGGCCATAGTGGGCCTTAGTGGAGAAGAGGAGGGGCGGCCAGGGGAGGCCGCGCGCCCCCTCCCCCTCTAGTCTGAATTGGACAAGGAGGGGGGCGGCGCCCCCCCTTTCCTTCTTCTCCTCTTCCTCCTTCCCCCTTCTCCTAATCCAACAAGGAAGGGAGGGAGTCCTACTCCCGGTGGGAGTAGTACTCCTCCTGGTGCACCTCCTCTTGGCCGGCCACACCTCCCCCTTTGCATAGTTATATACGGGGGCAGGGGGCACCCTAGAGACACAACAATTGATCTGTTGATCTTTTAGCCGTGTGCGGTGCCCCCTCCACCAGAGTCCACCTCGATAATACTGTAGCGGTGCTTAGGCGAAGCCCTGCGTTGGTAGAACATCATCTCGTCACCATGCCGTCGTGCTGACAAAACTCTCCCTCAATACTCGGCTGGATCGGAGTTCGAGGGACGTTATCGGGCTGAACGTGTGCTGAACTCAGAGGTGCCATGCGTTCGGTACTTCATCGGTCGGATCATGAAGACGTACGACTACATCAACCGCGTTGTGCTAACGCTTCCGCTTTCAGTCTACGAGGGTACATGGACAACACTCTCCCCTCTCGTTGCTATGCATCACCATGATCTTGCGTGTGCGTAGGAATTTTTTTGAAATTACTACATTCCCCAACAGTGGTATCAGAGCCTGGTTTTATGCGTAAATGTCATATGCACGAGTATAACACAAGTGAGTTGTGGACGATAAAAGTCATACTGCTTACCAGCATGTCATACTTTGGTTCGGCGGTATTGTTCGATGAAGTGGCCCAGACCGACATTACGCGTACGCTTACGCGAGACTGGTTCTACTGACGTGCTTTGCACACAGGTGGCTGGCGGGTGTCAGTTTCTCCAACTTTAGTTGAACCGAGTGTGGCTACGCCCGGTCCTTGCGAAGATTAAAACAACACCAACTTGACAAACTATCATTGTGGTTTTGATGCGTAGGTATGAACGGTTCTTGCTAAGCCCGTAGTAGCCACGTAAAACTTGCAACAACAAACTAGAGGACGTCTAACTTGTTTTTGCAGGGCATGTTGTGATGTGATATGGTCAAGACATGATGCTAAATTTTTATTGTATGAGATGATCATGTTTTGTAACCGAGTTATCGGCAACTGGCAGGAGCCATATGGTTGTCGCTTTACTGTATGCAATGCAATCGCCCTGTAATGCTTTACTTTATCACTAAGCGGTACCGGTAGTTGTAGAAGCATAATATTGGCAAGATGACAATGATGCTACGATGGAGATCAAGGTGTCGTGCTGGTGACGATGGTGATCATGACGGTGCTTCGGAGATGGAGATCACAAGCACAAGATGATGATGGCCATATCATATCACTTATATTGATTGCATGGTATGTTTATCTTTTATGCATCTTATCTTGCTTTGATTGACGGTAGCATTATAAGATGATCTCTCACTAAATTTTCAAGATAAAAGTGTTCTCCCTGAGTATGCACCGTTGCCAAAGTTCTTCGTGCCCAGCCACCATGTGATGATCGGGTGTGATAAGCTCTACGTCCATCTACAACGGGTGCAAGCCAGTTTTGCACACGCAGAATACTCAGGTTAAACTTGACGAGCCTAGCATATGCAGATATGGCCTCGGAACACTGAGACCGAAAGGTCGAGCGTGAATCATATAGTAGATATGATCAACATAGTGATGTTCACGATTGAAAGCTACTCCATTTCACGTGATGATCAGTTATGGTTTAGTTGATATGGATCACGTGATCACTTAGAGGATTAGAGGGATGTCTATCTAAGTGGGAGTTCTTAAGTAATATGATTAATTTAACTTAAATTTATCATGAGCTTAGTACCTGATAGTATCTTGCTTGTCTATGTTGATTGTAGATAGATGGCCCGTGCTGTTGTTCCGTTGAATTTTAATGTGTTCCTTGAGAAAGCAAAGTTGAAAGATGATGGTAGCAATTACACGGACTGGGTCCGTAACTTGAGGATTATTCTCATTGCTGCACAAAAGAATTACGTCCTGGAAGCACCGCTAGGTGCCAAACCTACTGCAGAAGCAATACCAGATGTTATGAATGTCTGGCAGAGCAAAGCTGATGACTACTCGATAGTTCAGTGTGCCATGCTTTACAGCTTAACCGGGACTTCAACGTCGTTTTGAACATCATGGAGCATATGAGATGTTCCAGGAGTTGAAGTTAATATTTCAAGCAAATGCTCGGATTGAGAGATATGAAGTCTCCAATAAGTTCTACAGCTGCAAGATGGAGGAGAATAGTTCTGTCAGTGAGCATATACTCAGAATGTCTGGGTATAACAATCACTTGATTCAACTGGGAGTGAATCTTCTGTATGATAGCGTCATTGACAGAATTCTTCAATCACTGCCACCAAGCTACAGGAGCTTCGTGATGAACTATAACATGCAAGGGATGGATAAGACGATTCCCAAGCTCTTCGCAATGCTAAAGGCTGCGGAGCTAGAAATCAAGAAGGAGCATCAAGTGTTGATGGTCAATAAGACCACCAATTTCAAGAAAAAGGGCAAAGGGAAGAAGAAGGGGAACTTCAAGAAGAACAGCAAGCAAGTTGTTGCTCAAGATAAGAAACCCAAGTCTGGACCTAAGCCTGAGACTGAGTGCTTCTACTGCAAGCAGACTGGTCACTGGAAGCGGAACTACCCCAGTATTTGGCGGATAAGAAGGATGGCAAGGTGAACAAAGGTATATGTGATATACATGTTATTGATGTGTACCTTACCAAAGCTCGTAGTAGCACCTGGGTATTTGATACTGGTTCTGTTGCTAATATTTGCAACACAAAACAGAGACTACGGATTAAGCGAACACTGGCCAAGGACGAGGTGACGATGCGCGTGGGAAACGGTTCCAAAGTCGATGTGATCGCCGTTAGCACGCTACCTCTACATCTACCTTCGGGATTAGTATTAGACCTAAATAATTGTTATTTGGTGCCAGCGTTGAGCATGAACATTATATCTGGATCTTGTTTGATGGGAGACGGTTATTCATTTAAATCAGAGAATAATGTCAAGGGCCTATTTTTTGATGAATCTCGATAGTAGTGATACACATATTCATAATGTTGAAGCCAAAAGATGCAGAGTTGATAATGATAGTGCAACTTATTCGTGGCACTGCCGTTTGGGTCATATTGGTGTAAAGCGCATGAAGAAACTCCATATTGATGGACTTTTAGAATCACTTGATTATGAATCACTTGGTACTTGCGAACCATGCCTCATGGGCAAGATGACTAAAACGCCGTTCTCCGGAACTATGGAGCGAGCAACTGATTTATTGGAGATCATACATACTGATGTATGTGGTCGAATGAATGTTGAGGCTCGTGGCGGGTATCGTTATTTTCTCACCTTCACAGATGATTTAAGCAGATATGGGTATATCTACTTAATGAAACATAAGTCTGAAACATTTCAAAAGTTCAAAGAATTTTGGAGTGAAGTTGAAAATCATCATAACAAGAAAATAAAGTTTCTACGATCTGATCGTGGAGGAGAATATTTGAGTTACGAGTTTGGTCTGCATTTGAAACAATGCGGAATAGTTTCGCAACTCACGCCACCCGGAACACCACAGCGCAATGGTGTGTCCGAAGTTCGTAATCGTACTTTACTAGATATGGTACGATCTATGATGTCTCTTACTGATTTACCGCTATCGTTTTGGGGTTATGCTTTAGAGATGGCCGCATTCACGTTAAATAGGGCACCATCAAAATCTGTTGAGACGACGCCTTATGAACTATGGTTTGGCAAGAAACCAAAGTTGTCGTTTCTTAAAGTTTGGGGTTGCGATGCTTATGTGAAAAAGCTTCAACCTGATAAGCTCGAACCCAAATCGGAGAAATGTGTCTTCATAGGATACCCAAAGGAAACTGTTGGGTACACCTTCTATCATAGATCCGAAGGCAATACATTCGTTGCCAAGAATGGATCCTTTCTAGAGAAGGAGTTTCTCTCGAAAGAAGTGAGTGGGAGGAAAGTAGAACTTGATGAGGTAACAGTACCTGCTCCCTTATTGGAAAGTAGTTCATCACAGAAACCGGTTCCTGTGACGTCTATACCAATTAGTGAGGAAGTTAATGATGATGATCATGAAACTTTAGATCAAGTTGTTACTGAACCTCGTAGGTCAACCAGAGTAAGATCCGCACTAGAGTGGTACGGTAATCCTGTTCTGGAGGTTATGTTACTAGACCATGACAAACCTATGAACTATGAAGAAGCGATGGTGAGCCCAGATTCCGCAAAATGGCTTGAGGCCATGAAATCTGAGATGGGATCCATGTATGAGAACAAAGTATGGACTTTGGTTGACTTGCCTGTTGATCGGCAAGCCATTGAGAATAAATGGATCTTCAAGAAGAAGACTGACACTGACGGTAATGTTACTGTCTATAAAGCTCGACTTGTTGCAAAAGGTTTTCGACAAGTTCAAGGGATTGACTACGATGATACCTTCTCACCCATAGCGATGCTTAAGTCTGTCCGAATCATGTTAGCAATTGCCGCATTTTATGATTATGAAATTTGGCAAATGGATGTAAAAACTGCATTCCTGAATGGATTTCTGGAAGAAGAGTTGTATATGATGCAACCGAAAGGTATTGTCGATCCAAAAGGAGCTAACAAAGTGTGCAAGCTCTAGCGATCCATTTATGGACTGGTGCAAGCCTCTCGGAGTTGGAATAAACGCTTTGATAGTGTGATCAAAGCATTTGGTTTTGTACAGACTTTTGGAGAAGCATGTATTTACAAGAAAGTGAGTGGGAGCTCTGTAGCATTTCTAATATTATATGTGGATGACATATTGCTGATTGGAAATGATATAGAATTTCTGGATAGCATAAAAAGATACTTGAATAAGAGTTTTTCAATGAAAGACCTTGGTGAAGCTGCTTATATATTGGGCATCAAGATCTATAGAGATAGAACAAGACGCTTAATAGGACTTTCACAAGCACATACCTTGACAAAGTTTTGAAGTTCAAAATGGATCAAGCAAAGAAAGGGTTCTTGCCTGTGTTACAAGGTGTGGAGTTGAGTAAGACTCAATGCCCGACCACTGCAGAAGATAGAGAGAAGATGAAAGATGTTCCCTATGCTTCATCCATAGGCTCTATCATGTATGCAATGTTGTGTACCAGACCTGATGTGTGCCTTGCTATAAGTTTGGCAGGGAGGTACCAAAGTAATCCAGCAGTGGATCACTGGACAGTGGTCAAGAACATCCTGAAATACCTGAAAAGGACTAAGGATATGTTTCTCGTTTATGGAGGTGACAAAGAGCTCATCCTAAATGGTTACGTTGATGCAAGCTTTGACACTGATCCAAACAATTCTAAATCGCAAACCGGATACGTGTTTACATTGAACGGTGGAGCTGTCAGTTGGTGCAGTTCTAAACAAAGCGTCGTGGCAGGATCTATGTGTGAAGCGGAGTACATAGCTGCTTCAGAAGCAGCAAATGAAGGAGTCTGGATGAAGGAGTTCATATCCGATCTAGGTGTCATACCTAGTGCATCGGGTCCAATGAAAATATTTTGTGACAATACTGGTGCAATTGCCTTGGCGAAGGAATCCAGATTTCACAAGAGAACCAAGCACATCAACAGACACTACAATTCCATCCGGGATCTAGTCCAGGTGGGAGACATAGAAATTTGCAAGATACATACGGATCTGAATGTTGCAGACCCGTTGACTAAGCCTCTTCCAAGGGCAAAACATGATCAGCACCAAGACTCCATGGGTGTTAGAATCATTACTGTGTAATCTAGATTATTGACTCTAGTGCAAGTGGGAGACTGAAGGAAATATGCCCTAGAGGCAATAATAAAGTTATTATTTATTTCCTTATATCATGATAAATGTTTATTATTCATGCTAGAATTGTATTAACCGGAAACATAATACTTGTGTGAATACATAGACAAATAGAGTATCACTAGTATGCCTCTACTTGACTAGCTCGTTCATCAAAGATGGTTATGTTTCCTAGCCATTGACATCAGTTATCATTTGATTAACAGGATCACATCATTAGGAGAATGATGTGATTGACTTGACCCATTCCGTTAGCTTAGCACTCGATCATTTAGTATGTTGTTATTGCTTTCTTCATGACTTATACATGTTCCTATGACTATGAGATTATGCAACTCCCGTTTACCAGAGGAACACTTTGTGTGCTACCAAACGTCACAACGTAACTGGGTGATTATAAAGGTGCTCTACAGGTGTCTCCGAAGGTACTTGTTGGGTTGGCGTATTTCGAGATTAGGATTTGTCACTCCGATTGTCGGAGAGGTATCTCTAGGCCCACTCGGTAATGAACATCACTTAAGCCTTGCAAGCATTGCAACTAATGAGTTAGTTGCGGGATGATGTATTACGGAACGAGTAAAGAGACTTGCCAGTAACGAGATTGAACTAGGTATTGAGATACCGACGATCGAATCTCGGGCAAGTAACATACCGATGACAAAGGGAACAACGTATGTTGTTATGCGGTTTGACCGATAAAGATCTTCGTAGAATATGTGGGAGCCAATATGAGCATCCAAGTTCTGCTATTGGTTATTGACCGGAGACGTGTCTCGGTCATGTCTACATAGTTCTCGAGCCCATAGGGTCCGCACGCTTAAAGTTTTGATGACGGTTATATTATGAGTTTATGAGTTTTGATGTACCGAAGGTTGTTCGGAGTCCCGGATGTGATCACGAACAAGACGAGTAGTCTCGAAATGGTCGAGACATGAAGATTGATATATTGGAAGCCTATATTTGGATATCGGAAGTGTTCCGGGTGAAATCGGGATTTTACTGGAGTGCCGGAGGGGTTACCGGAACCCCCCGGGGGTTTAATGGGCCATAGTGAGCCTTAGTGGAGAAGAGGAGGGGCGGCCAGGGCAGGCCCCGCGCCCCCTCCCCCTCTAGTCTGAATTGGACAAGGAGGGGGGCCCTTTCCTTCTTCTCCTCTTCCTCCTTCCCCCCTTCTCCTAATCCAACAAGGAAGGGAGGGAGTCCTACTCGGCTACTCCTGGTGGGAGTAGGACTCCTCCTGGCGCGCCTCCTCCTAGCCGGCCGCACCTCCCCCCTTGATCCTTTATATACGGGGGCAGGGGGCACCCTAGAGACACAACAATTGATCTGTTGATCTTTTAGCCGTGTGCGGTGCCCCCCTCCACCACAGTCCAGCTCGATAATACTGTAGCGGTGCTTAGGCGAAGCCCTGCGTCGGTAGAACATCATCATCGTCACCATGCCGTCGTGCTGACGAAACTCTCCCTCAACACTCGGCTGGATCGTAGTTCGAGGGACGTCATCAGGCTGAACGTGTGCTGAACTCGGAGGTGCCGTGCGTTCGGTACTTGATTGGTCAGATCGTGAAGACGTATGACTACATCAACCGCGTTGTGCTAACGCTTCCGCTTTCGGTCTATGAGGGTACGTGGACAACACTCTCCCCTCTCGTTGCTATGCATCACCATGATCTTGCGTGTGCGTAGGAATTTTTTTGAAATTACTATGTTCCCCAACATGAACTCCTTCATCCAGACTCCTTCATTTCCTGCTTCCAAAGCAGCTATGTACTCTGCTTCACACGTAGATCCTGCCATGACGCTCTACTTCAAACTGCACCAACTGACAGCTCCACCATTCAAAATAAATATGTATCCGGTTTGTGACTTAGAGTCGTCCAGATCAGTGTCAAAACTAGCATCGACGTAACCATTTATGATGAGCTCTTTGTCACCTCCATAAACGAGAAACATATCCTTGGTCCTTTTCAGGTACTTCAGGATGTTCTTGACCGATGTCCAGTGATCCACTCTTGGATTACTTTGGTACCTCCCTACTAGACTTATGGCAAGGCACACATCAGGTCTGGTACACAACATAGCATACATGATAGATCCTATGGCTGAGGCATAGGGAATGACTTTCATTTTCTCTCTACCTTTTGCAGTGGTCGGGCATTGAGTCTGACTCAATTTCACACCTTGTAACATAGGCAAGAACCCTTTCTTTGACTGATCCATTTTGTCGGTGTACAAAAGTAGGGGCTCTCCTTTTGACCCCTTTACTTGTGCTCGGGCAGTTAGAGCCACGACCGCGGCCACACTAAGCAGCGCAGAAGGAGGGAGCCGAAGCACAAGACAAACAAAGCAACGCCAAGACCAGAGACACAAAGAACAGAGGGGCAAAGCAGGTCCCCCCGGCAAGGCCCTTGTCGGGGCGGCCTCGGCGGCCCCGGCAAGAACCTTGCCGGGGCAACTTGCCCAAGCACCAGCAGGACAAGCCACCCTTGAGCCCACGGCTTTCAACGTAGTCAACCACGTTAAGGCAAGGGCTCGGGAGGCACCTCCTTGGTGGTATGCAGATCTTCGTTAAGATCATGAACACACAAGATCAGATGAGAACCAGAAGACGGCGACCCTTGGCGGGATTCTAGCCGAGGAGATCCACGAGACCCCTGGCAAGCGCCTTGCCTGGGACGACTGCAACGCCATGGCAAGACCCTTGCCGGGCCTCCGACAAGGCCCTTGCCGAAGACATCAGCGGGACCACAGGCGTGCCTGCATTGACCAAGACTCCACCAACCGTCCCCAAGCAGCTGCTAGCTCAATCAGCTGGGTAGGAACCTGCGTGGCGACGGGAGGCCTCTATGCCAACTCAGCAAGCACCTGTGTGGTGGCATGCAAATCTTCATGAAGGTTCCACCACCACGCCACCTCAGCTGCCTGCCTGCCTACATGGTGCCACCCGCATCGCTGGCCTGGGCGCGTGTCGAAGCCAGGCGAGGCGGCAACGGATGGGACGGGCTCCGTTCCCGTCCCCAATAAAGCAAGGGGACACCTAAGCGATGCATTAAATGCATCTTGTCCTGTAATACAGGCGATAAGCTCGCAGCACTGTTACCTTTCCACCTCCTGTGTGCCACTGTGGCAACCCCTTTTCTTATAAAAGTAGGCCCGAGGCGACTAGGAGAGGGATTCGGCTTTTCTGAGCACGTTACACCCTGTAGCTAGCTCAAGAACACAAGAACACTCAATACATCCACCAAAGTAGGACTAGGGTTTTACGCATCCTCGCGACCCGAACCTGGGTAAACGAACCGTGTGCTTCCTGTTAAACTCGCTCTTCACTCAACCCCGCGCCCCGCCAACCGTAGTAGGGATTCTTGTGATCCCATAGGTGTCGTTTCCCCGATATCTTTGGTGCGCCAGGTAGGGGGCGCAGTTGTGAGAATCGGCTTTAGCAGCTAGTTTAGCGGTTCTTCATCGCCATGGCTCCTAAGAAGAAGACGACCACGGCGATCGGCTCATCAGGAGCCGAACGGCCCGTCCTGACGCGGGCGAGCAGCGGACCGGTCACGGACAGAACCCGGGGTGCGGCCCGCGAGCACCAACGCCGCCCTAGCAGCCAAAGCTTGGTGGGCGACGATGCTCGTGTGCCAGGCAATGAGCCACATGTCGCCAAATCCAAAGACGGAGCCGGGCCCTCCGCAGGCGGCGCGGGGCCCTCCAAGGATGTCATCGCACCGCCTGTGGGCGGCACGACGGCTTCAAAGACACCCACTCTGGAGCCCACGGCACGCTCCTCTCAGGCTACGCGCGACGAACGGCGTCACCCCACTGAAGACCCCGGGCGCCGCCACGGGAAGAGTCCCGTACATCACTCGTGGGACGCAGAAGACATGCATGCTCGCCAAGGCACTGGCGAAACCGGCATGCAACCGCAGGGCCGTGATAGAGCTCCTTCTAACGTGGTTAGAAGTCGAAGCGCGTCGTGGTCCGCGCAGGTTTCGCCACCACCGACGCCAGCAGAGGCCTTAGCGCGCGCAATTGCTCCTCGACTTCCCTCCTACTGCAGGGAAGCTCGACAAATGGAGAGCTACCATCCGGAGTCTCATCGACGTCTCCAACAAGGACGAGCCAAGGCCAGCAGGGCCCTCGGGCCGACGCTCCGATGGAGCACCACATGCCAACGGCGGGAGGACCGGTGGTGCTGCGGTTACAGCGCACTCTCCTCCTCCTCGCCAGGGGCTGCAGACGTCAATCCGTCGTGACGATGCATGTGATAACATTTCCATAGCATCGTCCGACCCACGGACCCACCGCGACCAATGCCAAGTCCTCCGGGAGCGAACCCATGAAGACACTCGAACCACCATCAAGCGTCAGCGCGAAGCGCGCCACCAATCGGATAGGCGAGCAGGGCCCACTATGGACCACCCAGCACCGGTAATCCCTGGAGGTTTGCCTTACGAGGTAGGCTGTCCGGCTTTTGCCCGTGACCTGCAGAGGTTCTAGTGGCCCACTCACCGCACGTTCAAGCCCGACATCAGAGAGAAGTACAATGGCAAGACCCACCCATCGGAGTTCCTCAGCATCTACACGATCGCGATGCAGGCTGCTGGAGCTCGCGACAATAAGGTGCTTGCCAATTACTTCCCGTTGGCACTTAAACCCGACGCCATGTCATGGTTGATGCACTTGCCAGTAGATTCCATTTCTTCCTGGTCGGATTTGTTCCATGAGTTTGTTGGCGCCTTTATGGGAGGCCACCAAGCTCATGGCCGGGCGAGCGATTTGCATGTCATCCCCTAGAAAGAAGGCAAAAGCCTGCGCAAGTACATACAGAGATTCAGCCGGGTACAGTACAATATCACAGATGTTCATCCTGCCGCCATCATCAGCATGTTCCACCAGAACGTACGCAACCACAAAATGCGCAAAGAGCTGGAGATGAACAAGGTAAAAGATGTGGCAGAACTCTACGTTATGGCCGACAGATGTGCCCGGGCTGAAGAGGGAAGGAAGTACCCTGGCGAAGATGCCAGCGTGGAAACCGAATCTTCAGACGAAGATGCTGCCGCCCCGGCAAAGAAGAGTCAGCGCCGTAATAGGAAGCGCAAGGGTAAACAGTGCTTGCCGTCGAGGGATCTGACGACGCCGGCACCACCAAGAAGACCAAGGCAGACGACCCCGGCAAGGAGATTGCCGGGTGCGTCGCATGCCGGGCCTTGGCGGCTGCCGAGAAGCTAGGAAACTCCGACAAGCAATGTTGCAAGATCCATCGCACCAAAGGCCACGACCTCCAGAACTGCCGACAAGTTGAGTTGCTTGCCGAGAAGCAAAAAGCTGAATATGAGAGGCGGGACAAGGAGAAGGGCCAGGATGGTGCCGAAGGGTCCGACAAGAAACGTGACGGCTAAGCAGGCCGCCGCAGCAAGGATAAACAGCAAGAGAGGCCCACTCAGGGCCGCAACAAGGAGCAGGAAGACGATGATCACGAAGAGGACAACGAGTCCGGCGACCAAGAGTTTCAGAAAGCTACAGAGGCTATGTGTGTTAACGACGGTGCCTCGCTGCATACTTCTCACCGCTAGCTCAAGCAGTGGGCGCGTGAGATTACAGCGGCGGAACCGTCGTTCGATGCCCAAAAACTACTGAAGTGGTCCAGCACGCCCATCATCTTTGACACTGAGGACCACCCTGATCGCACAACTGCGGTCGGGTGTCTGCCGTTGTTCGTTTCACCAACAATACGCAACCTCAAGGTGACAAATATGTTGGTTGACGGCGGGGCCGGTCTGAACTTGATCTCGCCTGCTGTGATCAAGAGGTTGCAGATTTTCGACGGGGACCTCGAAGAAACGGGCACGTTTCAGGGGATCAACCCGAAAGGAGCCAACCAAAGGGGAAGGTCACGCTGCCCGTGACGTTTGGAAGTGATCTGAATTACAGGACGGAGAGGATCGTCTTTGATGTTGCCAAGATCCCCTTACCTTACAACGGGATCCTTGGCCGCCCAGCGCTAGCCAAGTTCATGGCGGCATCACACTATGCCTACAACACACTGAAGATGCTTGGGCCAGTGACGATCATCACCGTCCCCTCTGACAAGAAAGATGCACTGATTTTCACCGACCAACTCTACCAGGAAGCAGTTGCAGCAGCCGCTGCCGCCAAGGCACTTGCTCCTGCCACTGAAGCTCCGGGAGGGAAGAAGAAGACCGGTAAGACCTCTAGCACCCACTCCGGCAAGCGCACCTCTTCGGAGTGTAGTGCTCTCATCGAGGACGTGGCGGAGAGCTCCACCGGCAAGAGAAAGAAATCCAGAGCCACGCCGCCAGAAACCAAGAAGGTGTCTGTCAAGGAGGATGGCACGGGAGGCGCTTTCACCATAAGCTCCACCCTTGACAACAAATAGGAAGATGCGCTCGTCACCTTCCTGCGGGCGAATGTCGATGTGTTTTCATGGCAAGCATCCGACATCCCTGGCGTTCCTAGGGAGGTGATTGAGCACCACCTTGCTGTCTGCCCTCATGCGCGACCCGTCAAGCAGAAGGTCAGAAAGTAGGCTTTGGAACGACAAGAGTTCATCACAGAGGAGATCCGAAAATTGTAAGCAGCGGGCTTGGTGAGGAGAGTGCTCCATCCGACGTGGTTGGCCAACCCGGTGGTGGTGCGCAAAGCAAATGGGAAGTGGAGGCTGTGTATTGACTACACGGATATCAATAAGGCTTGTCCTAAAGACCCCTTCCCATTGCCGCGCATCGACCAGATTGTTGACTCCACGGCCGGGTGTGATCTGTTATCATTCCTCGACGCCTACTCCGGCTACCACCAGATCTTCATGACGAGAGAAGATGAAGAGAAGACAGCATTCATCACCCCATGTGGTACGTATTGCTTTATACGAATGCCTTTCGGGTTGAAGAGTGCTGGCTCGACGTTTGCAAGGGCAGTCCAAATTGGTTTTGAACCCCAGCTCCATAGAAATATGGAGGCTTATATGGATGACATAGTGGTCAAAACCAAGGATGGGACGATCCTCATACCAGATTTGGAAGAAACATTTGCGAACCTACGCAAGATCAACCTCAAGCTGAACCCTGAGAAGTGTGTCTTCGGTGTTCCGTCCGGCAAGATTCTCGGGTTCTTTGTGTCACAGCGTGGGATCGAGGCGAACTCAGACAAGATCAAGGATATCGAGCAGATTGAGGCGCCCAGGCGGATCAAGGATGTGCGTCGGCTTGCTGGCTGCGTTGCCGCCATGAGCAGATTCATCTCCAAGTCCGCCGAGCGCGCCCTCCCCTTTTTCAAGATTTTGAAGAAGGCGGGCCCGATGGAGTGGACCTTAGAGGCTGAAGCAGCATTGCAGGATTTGAAGAAATACCTCTCCTCCATGCCAATACTAGTTGCGCCTAAACCACAAGAACCGTTGCTGCTATCCTTAGCGGCAACAAACCAAGTGGTCAGTGCTGCACTAGTAGCACAGAGAGAGGTTGGCGCCGAAGTGATAGCGACAACAGAGCCTGGTGCCATTGGTGCAGAAACAACACAACCGGTTGAAGTGTTGCCGAAGAAGAAGATGATGCAGCACCCGGTCTACTTTGTTAGCTCCCTCTTGCAGGGGGGCTAGATCAAGGTACTCCGATGTGCAGAAACTGCTCTTCGGCCTCCTTATGGCCTCAAGGAAGCTACATCATTAGTTCCAAGCACACGAGATAACCGTCGTCACCCGCCTCCCTTTGCAACGGATACTGCATAATCCAGATGCAACTGGAAGGATTGTGGAGTGGGCACTGGAGCTGTCTAGCTTTGGCCTTAAATTTGAGAGTACTTCGATGATTCAAAGCAGAGTCTTGGCGGAGTTCATCGTGGAATGGACCATGACACCCGACGAAGAAGTTCAAGAGACTGCTCTCCTCGGCAAGGAGGCGAGTTGCGACTGGATCATGTACTTTGACGGGGCTTTCTTGCTGCAAGGCGCCGGTGCTGGTGTACTACTTGTTGCACCCACCGGAGAGCACCTCAAGTACGTGGTCCAAATGCACTTCCCCAGGGAGACGTCGACGAACAACACTGCTGAGTACGAGGGATTGCTTGCTGGTCTCAGGATCACGGTGGACCTCGGAATCAGGAAACTCATCGTCAGGGGTGACTCGCAGCTTGTCGTCAAGCAAGTCAACAAGGATTACCAGAGCCCGTTGATGAAAGCCTACGTAGATGAAGTGAGGAAGCTGGAAGAGTGTTTTGATGGTATATAGGCGGAGCACATTCCCCGAGCAAAGAACGACATCGCCGACTACCTGTCAAAACGCGCTGCCCTCAAGCTACATGTGGAACCATGTACCTTTGTGCTTCGACTAACTCAGCCATCCATTGAACCATCAACAGAGCAGAACAAGCGGAGGAAATCAGGGCCCGACAAGTACTTTCCCACCAAGCTCCCCGGAGCCACCGGTAAGGATGTTGCCGGAGATGCTGAGTCGGCCCTGGGATGACTGGCTCCGGCAGAGCGTCAAGCTCTTGCCGTGGAGGCGGCCACCCCCGTGGCGAAAGAAATGCCTTTAATCCTTGCCGTCGAGCCTCAGGCTCCGGCATGGGCACAACATATCGTCCAATTCCTCTAAACAGGGGAGCTTCCTAAGGAGCAGGAAGAAGCGGAGAAAGTAGCCCGTCGGTCTGCTATGTATCAGTTCGTCGATGACGTCCTATACAGAAAAGGACCGAATGGTGTGAAATTGAAGTGTATTCCCCGGGAGGAAGGACTGGGGCTGTTGGTGGAAATACACAGAGGCATATGTGGATCCCACATAGGGTCAAGAGCCCTGGCCGGCAAGGCATTCCGGCAGGGTTTTCTTCTGGCCCACTGCCCTCTAGGATGCAATGACACTAGTAACCAAGTGTGAAGCATATCAGTTCCATTCAAAGAAGCTTCATCAACCAGCTCAAGCCCTTCAAACAATTCCTCTCTACTGGCCATTTTCGGTCTGGGGGCTCGACATACTGGGCCCCTTCCCCCGTGTTGTCGGGGGCTTTGAGTACTTGTACGTTGCAATCGACAAATTCACAAAGTGGCCGGAGGTGGAGGCGGTGAGAAAGGTGACAGCCCAGTCAGCCGTCAAGTTCTTCAAGAGAGTACTTTGCCGTTTTGGTGTACCCAACAGGGTCATCACCGACAACAGCACACAGTTCACAAGCCGCACCTTCATGCAGTACATCCAAGACCTCGGCAACAAGGTCTGTTTTGCTTCTGTTGCTCACCCACGAAGCAATGGCCAAGCTGAGAGGGCAAACGCTGAAGTGCTGCGAGGCCTAAGAACGAAGACCTTTGACAGGTTGCATCAAAGCGGAAGGCGTTGGATTGATGAGTTGCCGACAGTTCTTTGGTCAATCAGAACGACGCCAAATCGAGCCACCGGCCAGACACCCTTTGCCCTGGTATACGATGCAGAAGCAGTTCTCCCCACAGAACTCATATACGGGTCACCTCGAGTGCTCGCTTACGACGAGCTTGAGCAAGTGCAATTGCAGCAAGATGATGCAACGCTCCTTGAGGAAGATTCTCTTCGGGCGGCTGTGAGAGCAGCGCGCTACCAGCAAGCCTTGCTCCGCTACCATAGCCGCAAGGTTCATGCCTGAAGCTTTGAGGAAGGCGACCTTGTTCTTCGGCGCATTCAATCGGCCAAGAATTCCAACAAGTTGACGCTGAAGTGGGAGGGCCCTTATCGGGTAATACGAGTCACCAGGCCCGACGCAGTCCACCTGGAGACCGAAGATGATGTTCCAGTGAGCAACTCCTGGAACATCGAGCATCTCCGCAAGTTTTACCCATAAAGCGCGGCTTGCCGGGTCCCCCCGGCAAGCCACCTTTTGTACAAGCCTTGCCGGCAAGGCATGTAACCCTTTGTACAAAGCCAGGCGCAGACCCTGAGCATAAATAAATGAAGTGCTGGCGCCCTAAGTTATAGCATGCATGCTAGGTTGAGTCTCCCCCTTGGTTAGGGTTGATAGTGCTTAGCAGCGACTAACCCCCGGCCTAGAGGTCGAGTATGCATATTTCTGTCCTCTTTGATTCGCAGGGCACGTGGATACTTCTGCCAAGCCACTCGGAAAAAAGAGAACGGGCCGGCGCTCCGGCCCCGGCAAGCCAAAGTTGCCAGGGGCTGAAGATACAAGGACCCAGCCCCGGCAAGTCAAGGTTGCCGGGGGCTGCAAACTCAGATAAGTCCTTCATCTCCTGCCGTGCATTTCTGTATGAATTGGGGCGTATGAAACCTCATTTATTTCCGGAATACCGTGCTCCCCTCTTACCTGTGCCCAAGAATAAACCCCTGGGCCGGAATTTGGTTGTAGCCGTGGTAGGAAGGTAACGAACGAGGGGCCTAACTCTACTTCACCCCTGCCTCCGCTGAAAGCGCGAGAATGGTCAACCAAAGTGAGGGAGATGGCAAGGCCTGTTGCCGGGCGTCAGTGTTTATCTTAAAAATAACAAGGACTCGTTCCTTGGCATGGGCCTCGCTCACGCACAAAGAACCGCAAACACCCCTTTTCATTAAAAACATCCCATAAAGGTACAGTTCATACAGAATGAAAAACACGAGCAAGGGGGTTACAAGCTTTAAATCCTACTAAGGCCCGAAGGCTTACAAACTAAAAAGAGATAAGGTGCCCGTAACCCCTTTCTTGTCCCTCTCCTCAGGAGACAGAGCAAGATGGTGAAAGGGAAAAAGGGGCGCCTAGGCGAGGTACGAGCAGCAGAAGGCACCAGGAGAATATCCCGGTGGCCACCCCGACGAGAGGCTGGTGATGATGATGATGGGGTAAGAGCTGGAAGACGAGGCGGCAGGACCGGCAATACGCGACGAAGGCGTCGGTGCCCGCGTACTCCGAGTTGACGGCCCGCCATCCGCCTTCTTCGCCTTCCCCGGGCCTCCTACACCAGCCGCCCAAGGAGGCAACCCCGAGAAGTTCAAGGGGCCCGGTGTAGATGCTGCTGCTGCCGACGCCGCCCCGGGACGGCAGGTCCGACACCTAGTCGGACCCGTCATCCTCCCGCCTACTACTCTCATCGTCGATGTTGCTGTCCTCCTCGTCACTCTCGCTCGAGGAGGAATCTTCATTGTCGGAGGAGCTCTCCACACAACACTTAAGGCGAGTTCCAAGATCTCCGAAGATCATGCTGGAGAGTACGCCGCCCTCCATTAACTTGAAGTAGAGGACGAGCCCCACCGTCAGGCTATGGATGCGAGCAAACGTCTTCCATCCACGACGGAGATACATCACATGCGGAGCGGGGAAGTCGACGCCGACCCACGTACCACCGGTCCCGTAGCCCCTCATGTGCAATCTGAGGGTCTGGGGCGGATCGACCTCCATCTCCTCAGCAAAGGGAGTGGGGAGACGGAGACGACGACGCGGTGGCCGGCGCAGGCTGATGAAGAACTCGCAGGGCCGGTCCCCGACATGGCCCTCCATTGCAGGAGGCACCATTGGCGGAAGCACGGCCGCCGCACCGCCTCGTCCTCCTCTCCCCCGACCACCATGGTGACCTCGGCCATGCCCCCTCCCTCTTCCTCTCGTGGCTGGCTCCGCCGCCACAGGTTCAGGGGAGGGAGGGATGTGCTGGTGAGCAGCAGCCCTCGCCGCCACCGTCTAAGGGCCCGCGCCTTCTCTCGCCATGACAGGTGGAAGGAACAAGTGGAGAGGAAGGAAGATGAATGCTGAAGGAATGTGGGACGAGGCCCTCCTCCCCTCCTCCTTATAAAGAGACGGAGTCGAGGCTCGGCCGCCCCACTCAGCCAATCCAGCCATCGGAGGCACAGGGAATCCGGACCGACCTGCCGGCCCAATCAGCAACGGCCCGGTTTCCCGCCTCCGACACTCGCATGAATGACGCGTGGCGAGCGAGCAGGGTCAAAAATACGGGTGAGAGAACCATCCCCCGCCCCGTGATCGGTGGGGCACGGACGCCCTGAAGCCCACGACCCGGGTCGTCTCAGTAAATGAGCCGCGCCTCCACGCTTCCCTCTTTACGGGGAAGGCGCGAGCCGCCTCTTTATTGCGATGTGACGCATGCATGCGGAAGCCACCCCACGCATGCCCCCCACATCACGCACGATCCTCCACGACGTGCGTTCAACGCAGGTCATGGGGAAGTGCAACGGACGAAAAGTTACTGCAGGGAAAATCCGCCCCACCTGCCCGCGCACCGTTCTGGGCCTGGGCTAACAATGAGTCGTGCTTATGTGTGGCCCAGACCCGGGGGCTCCTATCGGTGTACAGAAGTAGGGGCTCTCCTTTTGACCCCTTTACTTGTGCTCGGGCAGTTAGAGCTACGGCCGCGGTCACACTAAGCAGGGCAGAAGGAAGGAGCCAGAGCACAAGACAAACAAAGCAACGCCAAGACCAGAGACACAAAGAACAGAGGGGCAAAGCAGGTCCCCCCGGCAAGGCCCTTGCCGGGGCGGCCTCGGCGGCCTCGGCAAGAACCTTGCCGGGGAAACTTGCCCAAGCACCAGCGGGACAAGCCACCCTTGAGCCAACGGCTTTCAACATAGTCAACCACATTAAGGCAAGGGCTCGGGAGGCACCTCCTTGGTGGTATGCAGATCTTCGTCAAGATCATGAACACACAAGATCAGATGAGAACCAGAAGACGGCGACCCTTGGCGGGATTCTAGCTGAGGAGATCCACGAGACCCCTGGCAAGCGCCTTGCCGGGGACGACTGCAACGCCACGGCAAGACCCTTGCCGGGCCTCCGGCAAGGCCCTTGCCGAAGACATCAGCGGGACCACAGCCGGGCCTGCATTGACCAAGACTCTACCAACCGTCCCCAAGCAGCTGCTAGCTCAATCAGCTGGGCAGGCACGTGCGTGGCGACGGGCGGCCTCTACGCCAACTCAGCAAGCACCTGCGTGGTGGCATGCAAATCTTCATGAAGGCTCCACCACCACGCCACCTCAGCTGCCTGCCTGCCTGCCTACATGGCGCCACCCGCATCGCTGGCCTGGGCGCGTGTCGAAGCCAGACGAGGCGGCAACGGACGGGACGGGCTCCGTTCCCATCCCCGATAAAGCAAGGGGACACCTAAGCGATGCATTAAATGCATCTTGTCCTATAATACGGGCAATAAGCTCGCAGCACTGTTACCTTTCCACCTCCTATGTGCCACTGTGGCAATCCCTTTTCTTATAAAAGGAGGCCCGAGTTGACCAGGAGAGGGATTCGACTTTTCTGAGCATGTTACACCCCGTAGCTAGCTCAGGAACACAAGAACACTCAATACATCCACCAAAGTAGGACTAGGGTTTTACGCATCCTCGCGCCCCGAACCTGGGTAAACAAATCGCGTGCTTCCTGTTAAACTCGCTCTTCGCTCAACCCCACGCCCCGCCAACCGTAGTAGGGATGCTTGTGATCCCATAGGTGTCGTTTCCCCGACACATTTTGAACTTTTTCAAAACGTTGTCAAGGTATGTGCTTTGTGGAAGTCCTATTAAGCGTCTTGATCTATCTCTATAGATCTTGATGCCCAATATATAAGCAGCTTCACCGAGGTCTTTCATTGAAAAACTTTTATTGAAGTATCCTTTTATGCTATCTAGAAATTCTATATCATTTCCAATCAACAATATGTCATCTACATATAATCTTAGAAATGCTATAGAGCTCCCACTCACTTTCTTGTAAATACAAGCTTCACCAAAAGTCTGTATAAAACCATATGCTTTGATCACCTCAGCAAAGCGTATATTCCAACTCCGAGATGCTTGCACCAGTCCATAGATGGATCGCTGGAGCTTGCACACTGTGTCAGCACCTTTAGGATCGACAAAACCTTCTGGTTGCATCATATACAGCTCTTCTTTAAGAAATCCATTAAGGAATGCAGTTTTGACGTCCATTTGCCAGATTTCATAATCATAAAATGCGTCAATTGCTAACATGATTCGGACAAACTTAAGCATCGCTATGGTTAGAAAGTCTCATCGTAGTAAACTCCTTGAACTTGTCGAAAACCTTTTTGCGACAAGTCGAGCTTTGTAGACCGTAACATTACCATCAACGTCAGTCTTGTTCTTGAAGATCCATTTATTCACTATGACTCGCCGATCATCGGGCAAATCCACCAAAGTCCACACTTTGTTCTCATACATGGATCATATCTCATATTTTATGGACTGAAGCCATTTATCGGAATCTGGGCTCATCATAGCTTCTTCATAGTTCGTAGGTTCATCGTGGTCTAGTAACATGACTTCCAGAATAGGATTACCGTACCACTCTGGTGTGGAAGATACTCTTTTGACCTATGAGGCCCAGTAGTAACTTGACTTGAAGTTTCATGATCATCATCATTAGCTTCCTTGCTAGTTGGTGTAGGCATCACGGGAACGGATTTCTCTGATGAGCTACTTTCCAATTTGAGAGAAGGTAAAATTACCTCATCAAGTTCTACTTTCCTCCCATTCACTTCTTTCGAGAGAAAATCCTTCTCTAGAAAGTTTCCATTCTTGGAAACAAAGATCTTGCCCTTGGATCTGTGGTAGAAGGTGTACCCAATTGTTTCCTTAGGGTATCCTATGAAAACACACTTCTCTGATTTGTGTTCAAGCTTATCAGGCTGAAGCCTTTTAACATAAGTGTCGCAACCCCAAACTTTAAGAAACGACAGCTTAGGTTTCTTGTCAAACCATAGTTCATACGGTGTCGTCTCAACAGATTTAGACGGTGCCCTATTTAACGTGAATGCAGCTGTCTCTAATGCATAACCCCAAAATGATAGTGGTAAATCGGTAAGAGACATCATAGATCGCACCATATCTAATAAAGTATGGTTATGACGTTTGGACACACCATTACGCTGTGGTGTTCCAGGTGGCGTGAGTTGTGAAACTATTCCACATTGTTTTAAATGAAGGTCAAATTCGTAACTCCAATATTCGCATCTGTGATCAGATCATAGAAACTTTATTTTCTTGTTACGATGATTCTCCACTTCACTCTGAATTCTTTGAACTTTTCAAATGTTTCAGACTTGTCTTTCATTAAGTAGAGATACTCATATCTTCTCAAATCATCTGTGAAGGTCAGAAAATAACAATACATGCCACGTGCCTCAACACTCATCAAACCGCATACATTGGTATGTATTATTTCCAATAAGTCATTGGCTCGCTCCATTGTTCCGAAGAACGGAGTTTTAGTCCTCTTGCCCATGAGGCATGGTTCGCAAGTATCAAATGATTCATAGTCAAGTGATTCCAAAAGCCCATCTGCATGTAGTTTCTTCATGCGCTTTACACTAATATGACCTAAACAGAAGTGCCACAAATATGTTGCACTATCATTATCAACTTTGCATCTTTTGCCATCAATATTATGAATATGTGTATCACCACAATCGAGATTCAACAAAAATAGACCACTCTTCCAGGGTGCATGACCATAAAAGATATTACTTGTATAAATAGAACAACCATTATTCTCTGATTTAAATGAATAACCGTCTCGCACTAAACAAGATCCAGATATAATGTTCATGCTCAACGCTGGCACCAAATAACAATTATTCAGGTCTAAAACTGACCCCGAAGGTAGATGTAGAGGTAGCCTGCCAACGGCGATCACATCGGCCTTGGGACCATTCCCGACGCGCATCATCACCTCGTCCTTAGCCAATCTTCGCTTAATCCATAGCTCCTATTTCGAGTTACAAATATGAGCAAAAGAACCAGTATCAAATACCCAGGCACTACTACGAGCATTAGTAAGGTACACATCAATAACATGTATATCAAATATACCTTTGTTCACTTGTCCATCCTTCTTATCGCCAAATACTTGGGTCAGTTCCTCTTTCATTGACTAGTCCCTTTGCAGTAGAAGCACTTAGTTTCAGGCTTGGGTCCAGCTTTGGGCTTCTTCCCGGGAGTGGCAACTTGCTTGCCATTCTTCTTGAAGTTCCCCTTCTTTCCCTTGCCCTTTTTCTTGAAACTAGTGGTCTTGTTAACCATCAACACTTGATGCTCCTTCTTGATTTCTACCTCCGCAGCTTTGAGCATTGCGAAGAGCTCGGGAATTGTCTTCTCCATCCCTTGCATATTATAGTTCATCACGAAGCCTTTGTAGCTTGGTGGCAGTGATTGAAGAACTCTGTCAATAGCACTATCATCTGGAAGATTAACTCACAGTTGAGTCAAGTGATTATGATACCCAGACATTTTGAGTATGTGTTTACTGACAGAACGGTTCTCCTCCAGCTTGCAACTATAGAACTTTTTGGAGACTTCATATCTCTCAACTCGGGCATTTGCTTGAAATATTAACTTCAACTCCTGGAACATCTCATATGGTCCATGACGTTCAAAACATCTTTGAAGTCCCGATTCTAAGCTGTAAAGTATGGCACACTGAACTATCGAGTAGTCATCAGGTCGAGCTTGCCAAACATTCAAAACATCAGCATCTGCTCCTGCAGCAGGCCTTCCACCTAGCGGTGCATCAAGTACATAATTCTTCTGTGCAGCAATGAGGATAACCCTCAAGTTACGGACCCAGTCCGTGTAGTTGCTACCATCTTCTTTCAACTTAGCTTTCTATAGGAATGCAATAAAATTCAAGGGAAGAGTAGCACGGGCCATTGATCTATAACATAAATATGCAAAAACTATCAGGACTAAGTTCATGATAAATTAAGTTCAATTCATCAAATTACTTAAGAACTCCCACTTAGATAGACATCTCTCAAGTCATCTAAATGATACGTGATCCAAATCAACTAAATCATGTCCGATCATCACGTGAGATGGAGTAATCATAAATGGTGAACATCTCTACATTGATCATATCTACTATATGATTCACGTTTGACCTTTCGGTCTCCAGTGTTCCGAGGCCACGTATGTACATGCTAGGCTCGTCAAGTTTAACCCGAGTATTCCGCATGTGCAAAACCGTCTTGCACCCCTTGTATGTCAATGTAGAGTCTATCACACCCGATCATCACGTGGTGTCTCAACACGACGAACTGTCGCAACGGTGCATACTCATGGAGAACACTTATACCTTGAAATTTTAGTTAAGGGATCATCTTATAATGCTACCGCCGTACTAAGCAAAATAAGATGCATAAAAGATAAACATCACATGCAATCAAAATATGTGACATGATATGGCCATCATCATCTTGTGCTTTTGATCTTCATCTCCAAAGCATCGTCATGATCTTCATTGTCACCGGCTCGACACCTTGATCTCCATCGTTGCGTCGTGGTCGTCTTGCCAACTATTGCTTCTACAACTGTCGCTAGCGCATAGTGATAAAGTGAAGCAATTACATGGTGTTTGCATTTCATACAATAAAGAGACAACCATAAGGCTCGTGCCGGTTGCCGACAACTTTTACAAAACATGATCATCTCACACAAAAACGTATATCACATCATGTCTTGACCATATCACATCACAACATGCCCTACAAAAACAACTTAGACGTCCTCTACTTTGTTGTTGTAAGTTTTACGTGGCTGCTACGGGCTTCTATCAAGAACCGTTCTTACCTATGCATCAAACCACAATGGTGTTTCGTCAAGTTTGTTGTTCTAAGTTTTAACCTTCTTCAAGGACCAAACACAGTCAAATTCAATTTAACTAAAGTAGGAGAAACAGACACCCGCCAGCCACCTTATGCAAAACTAGTTGCATGTCTGTCGGTGGAACCGGTCTCATGTGCGTGGACATGTAAGGTTGGTCCGGGCCGCTTCATCCTGCAATATCACCGAATCAAAGTAAGACGTTGGTGGTAAGCAGTATGACTATCACCGCCCACAACTCTTTGTGTTCTACTCGTGCATATCATCTACGCATAGACCTGGCTCTTGATGCCACTGTTGGGAATCATTGCATGGACAACAACAAAAATTCTATGCACACGCAATGATCTATCCATGGAGATGCATAACAATGAGGGGGAGAGTGTATCTAAATACCCTCGTAGACCGTAAGCGGAAGCGTTTCACAACGCGGTTGATGCCGTCGAACTTTCTTCGTGCTCCACCGATCGAGTAATGAACGTCGACACCTCCGAGTTCTGCACATGTTCAGCTCGGTGACATCCCTTGTGTTCTTGATCCAGCAAGATGTCAAGGAAGTAGATGAGTTCCGTCAGCGCGACGGCATGGTGATGGTGCTGGTGTAGTGATCCTCGCAGGGCTTCGCCTAAGCACCGTGAGAATATGATCTGGGGTGTAAACTATGGAGGAGGGCGCTGCACACGGCTAACAATTGATGTTCTATGTTCTAGGTGTTAGGGAACGTAGTAATTTCAAAAATTTACCTACGCACACGCAAGATCATGGTGATGCATAGCAACGAGAGGGGAGAGTGTTGTCTACGTACCCTCGTAGACCGAAAGCGGAAGCGTTAGCACAACGCGGTTGATGTAGTCGTACGTCTTCACGATCCGACCGATCAAGTGCCCAACGCACGGCACCTCCGAGTTCAGCACACGTTCAGCCCGATGACGTACCTCGAACTCCGATCCAACCGAGTGTTGAGGGAGAGTTTCGTCAGCACGACGTCGTGGTGACAATGATGATGTTCAACCGACGCAGGGCTTCGCCTAAGCACCGCTACAGTATTATCGAGGTGGACTATGGTGGAGGGGGGCACCGCACATGGCTAAAAGATCAAACGATTAATTGTTGTGTCTATGGGGTGCCCCCTGCCCCCGTATATAAAGGAGCAAGGGGGTGCGGCCGGCCTAGAGAGGGGGCGCGCCAGGAGGAGTCCTACTCCCACCGGGAGTAGGACTTCCCCCCTTTTCCTAGTTGGATTAGGACTTGGGAGGGGGAAAGAGGTGGAGGAGAAGAAGGAAGGGGGGCGCCGCCCCCCTCTACTTGTCCTATTCGGACTAGGGAGGAGGGGCGCGCGGCCCAGCCCTGGCAACCTCTCCTCTCTCCCGCACAGGACCACTAAGGCCCAATAAGTCCCCGGGGGGTTCCGGTAACCTCCCGATACTCCGGTAAAATCCCGATTTCACCCGGAACACTTCCGATATCCAAACATAGGCTTCCAATATATCAACCTTTATGTCTCGACCATTTCGAGACTCCTCGTTATGCATTACCGAGAGGGCCCAGAGATACCTCTTCGACAATCGGAGTGACAAATCCTAATCTCGAAATACGCCAACCCAACAAGTACCTTCGGAGACACCTGTAGAGCACCTTTATAATCACCCAGTTTTGTTGTGATGTTTGGTAGCACACAAAGTGTTCCTCCGGTAAACGGGAGTTGCATAATCTCATAGTCATAGGAACATGTATAAGTCAGGAAGAAACCAATAGCAACATACTAAACGATCGTGTGCTAAGCTAACAGAATGGGTCATGTCAATCACATCATTCTCCTAATGATGTGATCCCGTTAATCAAATGACAACTCATGTCTATGGCTAGGAAACATAACCATCTTTGATCAACGAGCTAGTCAAGTAGAGGCATACTAGTGACACTCTGGTTGTCTATGTATTCACACATGTATTATGTCTCCGGTTAATGCAATTCTAGCATGAATAATAAACATTTATCATGATATAAGGAAATAAATAATAACTTTATTATTGCCTCTAGGGCATATTTCCTTCACTAGGCGCCCCCTCTCCACACATATATAGAGGTGGGAGGGGGAGGGGAGCAGCCCGGGTGCGCCCCAAGTAGGCCGAATCCTACTTGGGGTCTTCCCCAATTCGGACCCCCTTACCCTAATTGCCGGAAGGAAAAAGGGAAGAGGGAAGAAGAGAAGGAAGGGGGGCGAACCCCCTCTTCTCCTTCTCCTATTCGGCCTCCTGCCATAGGGGGAGGCACGCCACCCCTTGTGGGCTGGTGTGTGATATGTCTCCAACGTATCTATAATTTTTGATTGTTCCATGCTATTATATTATCTATTTTGGATGTTTAATGGGCTTTAATATGCTCTTTTATATTATTTTTGGGACTAACCTATTAACGGAGGCCCAGTGCCAGTTGCTGTTTTTTTGCCTATTTCAGTGTTTCGCAGAAAAGGAATATCAAACGGAATCCAAACAGAACGAAACCTTCGCGAGGATCTTTCTAGGAACAAACGCAATCCAGGAGACTTGGAGTGGAAGTCAAAGACGCAATGAGGTGGCCACGAGGCAGGAGGGCGCGCCCAGGGGTAGGCGCACCCCCACCCTTGTGGCCCCCTCGTAGCTCCACCGACCTACTTCTTTCGCCTATATATACTCTTATACCCTGAAAACATTCAGGAGAGCCACGAAACCACTTTTCCACCGCCGCAACCTTCTGTACCCGTGAGATCCCATCTTGGGGCCTCTTCCGGCAATCTGCCGGAGGGGGATTCGATCACGGAGGGCTTCTACATCAACACCATAGCCTCTTCGATGATGTGTGAGTAGTTTACCACAGACCTTCGGGTCCATAGTTATTAGCTAGATGGCTTCTTCTCTCTCTCTCTCTTTGGTTCTTAATACAAAGTTCTCCTCGATGTTCTTGGAGATCTATTCGATGTAATACTCTTTGCGGTGTGTTTGTGTAGATCCGATGAATTGTGGGTTTATGAACTTGATTATCTATGAATATTATTTGGTTCTTCTCTGAATTCTTATATGCATGATTTGATATCTTTGTAAGTCTCTTCGAATTATCGGTTTAGTTTGGCCTACTAGATTGATCTTTCTTGCAATGGGAGAAGTGCTTAGCTTTGGGTTCAATCTTGCGGTGCTCGATCCCAGTGACAGAAAGGGAACCGACACGTATTGTATTGTTGCCATCGAGGATAAAAAGATGGGGTTTATATCATATTGCTTGAGTTTATCCCTCTACATCATGTCATCTCGCCTAATGCGTTACTCCGTTTTTATGAACTTAATACTCTAGATGCATGCTGGATAGCGGTCAATGTGTGGAGTAATAGTAGTAGATGCAGAATCGTTTCGGTCTACTTGACACGGACGTGATGCCTATATTCATGATCATTGCCTTAGATATCATCATAACTATGCGCTTTTCTATAAATTGCTCGGCAGTAATTTGTTCACCCACCGTAATATATGCTATCATGAGAGAAGACACTAGTGAGACCTATGGCCCCCGGGTCTACTTTACATCATATATGTTTCCGATCTATAATTCTAGTTTACTATTTATTTTGCAATCTTTATTTTCCAATCTATACAACCAAAAATACCAAAAATATTTATCTTATTATCATTATCAGATCCCACTTTTGCAAGTGACCGTGAAGGGATTGACAACCCCTTTATCGCGTTGGTTGCAAGGTTCTTGATTGTTTGTGCAGGTACTAGGCGATTTGCGTGTAGTCTCCTACTGGATTGATACCTTGGTTCTCAAAAACTAAGGGAAATACTTACGCTACTTTGCTGCATCACCCTTTCCTCTTCAAGGGAAAACCAACGCATGATCAAGAGGTAGCAGTGTGCTCCCCTCTCATGGCCCATATGGCCCATATATCCCCCCGGGGGGTTCCGGTAACCCCTCTGGTACTCCGATAAATACTCGATACACTCCGAAACACTTCCGGTGTCCGAATACTATCGTCCTATATATTAATCTTTACCTCTCAACCATTTCGAGACTCCTCGTCATCTCCGTGATCTCATCCGGGACTCTAAACAACATTCAGTCACCAAATCACATAATTCATACAATACTATATCGTCAACGAACGTTAAGCGTGCGGACCCTACGGGTTCGAGAACTATGTAGACATGACTGAGACACCTCTCCCGTCAGTAACCAATAGCGGAACCTAGATGCTCATATTGGCTCCTACATATTCTACAAAGATCTTTATCGGTTAAACCGTTATGACAACATATGTTATTCCCTTTGTCCATCGGTATGTTACTTGCCCGAGATTCGATCGTCGGTATCTTCATACCTAGTTCAATATCGTCATCGGCAAGTCTCTTTACTCGTTCCGTAATACATCATAATGCAACTAACTCATTAGCCACTTTGCTTTCAAGGCTTATTGATGTGTATTACCGAGAGGGCCCAGAGATACCTCTCCGATACTCGGAGTGACAAATCCTAATCTTGATCTATGCCAACTCAATAAACACCTTCGGAGATACCTGTAGAGCATCTTTATAATCACCCTGTTACGTTGTGACATTTGATAACACACAAGGCATTCCTCTGGTATCCGGGAGTTGCATAATCTCATAGTCAAAGGAATATGTATTTGACATGAAGAAAGTAATAGCAATAAAACTAAATGATCAATATGCTAAACTAACAGATGGGTCTTGTCCATCACATCATTCTCTTAATGATGTGATACCTTTATCAAATGACAACTCATGTCCATGGTTAGGAAACCTTAACCATCTTTGATCAACGAGATAGTCAAGTAGAGGCTTACTAGCGACACAGTGTTTGTCTATGTATTCACACATGTATTTAGGTTTCCGATCAATACAGTTCTAGCATGAGTAATAAAAATTTATTATGAATAAGGAAATATAAAAATAACAGCTTTATTATTGCCTCTAGGGAATATTTCCTTCATGAGCAACCAAAGGTGGCAAGGAGGTGGGCGGGGCAGTGATAGTGATAGACTGATGGGGAGGTGATTTAACGACTGGAACAACAGTGGTCGCAAGAAGGCATGGGAAGCAATGTGAATCTGAAAGACCGACGAGTATGAAAGATCTATAGGGTGAGACCAGAAGTAGAGGAGACGAGGTGGCGGGTGACATTTAGAGAAATTATAAGCCGTCCCACCATCTTTATGGGTTTTGAGAGGTGGATCAAGAGGGAGACCAATCTTTCAATATATATGAATAAATATAGGGATAAGAAAAAAAATTGGACCTCCAAAATATCATGGATATAAGAGCATCTCTAGCAGACCCCACGGCAGGTCGTCCCGGAAAAGTTTTATACGGTACCGCGAGCCCTCCTGCGGAACAGATCCCGCAAACCTGTCCCGCATATGTTTTGCAGAACGTGTTTACGGGATCTGTTCCGAGCCGGAGGGCTTGCGGTACCGCAAATAAAATCATAAGACAAATATAGACAAGTTCATCATCACTAGTTCATATCTACTTCATCGTCATATATATGCATCACTAGTTCATCATCATACTAGTTCATCACATCCAAAATCATGCGCAACATACGAGGTATCAGGTTTGGCCTTACAAATGCGCGATCAAACAAAACAAAAGATGCTCAAATGACATAGAGCAATCAAGAAACATTCTCATTGTTGTGAAGAACGTCACCTCCATCTTCATGAACTTGGACATGAGAGTGAGAAGCAGCATCCTCATGAACTTGGACCGGAGAATGAGCTCCACCGCCGCCACCACCATTCACATGGTGTGCCGAAGCATCAAAGCTACCACCATCACCACCACCACTACCACCACCATCACAACCACCACCACCATTCACATGGTTTCTCGAAGCACCAACCCCACCTACAAAACCACCTCCACCACCATTGCCGAAGCTAGCACCACCCCAGTGCCGAACCCTTCACCTCCACCACCTTGGATAACATGGACTCTTTCATCTTGGCCATGTAACCAATTTGATCTCTCAAGGTGACTACCTCGGCCATCCTCTTCATTCTTGCCTTCTCCTACTTGTTTGTCCTTGTGTCTCCCTCCTCTTGGTGTGTCATCACTATCATCATCATACTAATCTTACAATTTTACGCCTTTATTTGGGGGGGCTTTTTTTGTCCCCACCCTCCACTTCTCACTATCCCGGAGCCATCGCCAACAATGATGAATATTGAATGACCATCCGTTTTTGCCTGGGGTTTGCTTCTAGTACTCATTGGCGATGCGATTCTACACACAGACATTGAGACAAATACGAGCTCATGCTCTTCATATCAAGACGGCCAAAGTCACCATGATGAAAAATACTCACATAATCATCAATAGTGACGCCACTTGGAGGTGCATTCTGCACTTGCTCCAAGCACCCACTCCAACGGCCGCGATTTTTGTTGATGGTGTCCCAGCGACCTTCGAGTAGCTTCAAGGTCCGGCCGGAAGGGAATGGCATCATTTGGTGATACTTGTCCTCGATCCTTTGCCAATTGTTTCCATAGCTTTGATCTTTGCCGACCACGACGTCAAGAGAGATAGCATCCCATGCTTGAACTAAGCACACATCCTCCCCATCCTTGCATCCTAGTCGACCTTGTCGATCACTTGCATGTGATCATCACCGCCATTCTCTTGATCCACCTCCGGCTCGACATCAACGTGAGTCGCATCGAAATTGCCAAGTGGGGCACTCAAATCCACCTCGCTCTTGGCCAACATCTTCGTATATGTGGAGGCCACACTTTGGCTACAAAATTTAACGGGAAAAGCTCAAACAAATGTTCCGAACGGCCAAAGCATAGATCACCGGAGCAAATCAAGCAAAAGGAAAAAAGTGTATACCTCCTGGCCATTTCATCGAACACGTTGTAGGCATGACCGGTGGAGTTGTCGTGAATATGGATGCCGTGGCCGGTCGAAGGTGGATGAGGAGCCCTTCCTCTTGTCGAGATCGCCTTCTTCCTTGGGAGCTTCGCGACCGGTGGAGGAGGTCTTCTTCCTCCCGCCCGCGGCCTTGACGGGTGGAACCACGGGGCCGAAAGAAGGTGTCACACCGGCTGCGCCCACTTGGACATGGTGGTTCCCCTGCCGCTTGCTCTTGATGGCCGCGACAGAAGGAGTTGGGGCGGCGACGGCATGGTGGTCGTGGGAGGCGCTGGCGGATGGAGCGACGGCGGTGGTGGCGGCGACACATGATATGGGGCACCTGGGGGCGGCAGGTACTCCATTAGGTCGAATTTCGGCGCTGCGAGGCCGGATGGCGAGGTCGGAGGTGGAATTGGAGGCGGCGGTGGCGGCGCGGGAGGCGGGAAGTGAAGCAGCCGGAAGTGGTTCACGCCAAGGGGGAAGGGGAGCCGACAAAAATAGGTGAAATCCCGTAAATATGAAGAAAATGGGCCGACCAATCCGGAATCACACAAAAAGAAAATCGAAACAGCCAAATTTGCAGGATTTATTCGGGACTGAAAACACCCTCCGTCCCGCAAACCAGCGGTTATTTTGCGGGATAGCCCGGTATGCTAGATATGCTCTAACACTTTACATTGACATTTTTTTTAGTCGCATCTCGATTCTCGCCCCTCAAACAGATTGTGTTTCGACCCTGTTCGCAGCCTTCGGCACCGCCTCTTTCCCCCTCCTCAAGTCCGCGGCTCCTGTCTCCCCAGACGACCGGCACACACCGCCTCCTGTCCCATTTCCATTTGCGCCGCTCCTCCCCCAAGCAGGACAGGCACGCACCAAGCAGTCGCTGCTGCAGCATTGCCTCCTCCCCTTCCTCATGGCCGATCCCTCCCACTCCTCCGCGACGGCGAGCGACGCCCTCCCCGCCGCGGACCTCCCCGCCGCGGCCCTCCTCGCGTCGGCGGTCGACACAGATGCGCTGCACGCGGGCCACGTCGCGTCGGCGGCCGCCGCAGACGCGTCGCACGCGGGCCACCTCGCGTCGGCGGCCGCCACAGACGCTCCAGACGCGGGCTTCCCCGCCGCAAGCACCGATCCGGACATGAGGTTCGACTTCGAGTCCGATGAGCTCGGGAAGGAGAAGACGGTCGGTACTGTGGAGGAGCGCGACCTGTTCGTCTGCTACATGGGCCCTGAGGCGTGGCCGTCCCACCTCGAGGCCACCAAGTCCGACCGCCTCCCCCACCTCCTCGCCGCCGCCATCAAGGCCCGCAAGCCCGAGATGATGAAATCGGTGAGAATAGCTTCTCATTCTCTCTTCTGTTTGGCGAATTGGCTTGTTCCGTGATGTGATTACTGGTATGCTTCTGATCGAGAAATTTTAGTTTGTTTGGTTCAAGTGAAATTGATTGCTCCGAGCCTAGATGATGGTACTTTAGATTATGTAGGTCAATTTGGTCGCATGCACATGGTGCCGATGCTTTTGGTTTCCTGCAGGGCATGGTGACCCCCTTACTAACTAATGTGTATTGATGGATGTTGTAGTTTCCAACTGCTTTTGCCGAGTTAGGTTTAATTTATTCACACTGTGGTAGAGTGTATATGTTATGGAATGCTGCTAATGTCACATATGGGGTTAATCTTAATAGGAAATGCAAATGTACATGGTTTTGGGGTGCAAACGTACATGGTTTTAGGGTGCCATAACAATGTCCTTTATCAAATAGCTTGTTCCTGGTGCAATGCTGAACTTTTTCTCGGGTTCAATTTACTGCGTATGTATAGCTGTTCTGGTTCCAGATATTTTTAGAACAAGTTCTTGTTTTAGATAGCAGCAAGCAATGCGTGTACATCTCAAAAGTGTTACTCTAATCCCGAATTCACTTTTAAGTTATTATGTATTCTTTGGTGCGTGTGTTCTATCTCTGTTTTCTTGTTGGGAAGTTATCTCATTCTTTTTGTTAATTCTCAGTTGGTTTTCATGCTTGTTATGGGCATTGAGATGTGCAGCTGTCGTAGTGTGATCCAATGGTCCAGCAATGTGACTTGTGCTGAAGCAGAAGCCACCTTGTAATAATTAGATTAATAGACAAGAGTTGCCTATGTTTCATTTTATTGATCTAATGAGTGGTCTACTAATGTTATCAGACTGAACTCACCATCTGTGAAGAAGAAGGCACTGAGTCATCTCTTGGAGACGTGTTGATCTTTCCTGATATGATCCGATACAGGTACCTTACAAGGCTGGACTCATAATTTAAACATGCAAATTTCCTTTCTCCGTTAGGCACATGTATGTGATATGCAGCTGATTATTTTGTTTAATTCTTGATGTACTGTTTGCAGAGGGTTGACATGCTCTAATGTCAACACTTTTGTTGAAGAAGTACTCATGAAAGATGCTGATTGGCATGATGGATTTCTTGAGGCTATAAGAGGTTCCTATGTTTTTGTCTGCTGCCATGAAAGCAAGGATAGTAAGTGTGGTGCTTCTGGTCCTGCTTTGATTAGAAAGTTCAAGGAAGGAATCGAAGCTCAAGGTCTTGGACCTCAGGTTATTGTTAGAGCTTGTTCTCACTTGGGAGGTCATGAATGCTTAGGGACCGTCATCATATTCAGTTCAGATGCCAAGGGAGAAGTGACTGGTCATTGGTAAGAGCCAGGAACCATAGTAAACTCACATTCTTTGGTTTCAATTTTATATTGTCATAAACTAGTCATTGATTACTATATTTGTAACTGTAGGTATGGTTATGTTTCTCCTGACGATGTGAATTTGTTGCTGAATAAACATATGAGACAGAATGAAACAGGGGATCATATACGGAGGTATGCTTCCCCGGTGCATATGAACATTTGACTGAAGATGGTTACTCAGTTTTAGCCTTTAAATGCTGCATAGTGCATACATAGTGTCACTGAGGACAATGATCATTTCAACTCTGCAGCATTTTCTCTTGCTGTTGTCTACTTGTATATTGGCACTGACATGCTTATGTAAATGTTCATTTTGTGACTAATTAATAATTTGATATTGTAAAATGCATGGTGTCTGTTCTAGGTTTAGTGTGTGTATAACTTGTTATTAATCTGTTTCCAAATGATTGGCTACTTCAAGTACATAGTTTATGAGTTAAAGGAAGATAGCAGGATGAAAATTATATCATCAGATGCTTCTTTTCTAGAGCATTATAGTAAAGTAAGCCAACAGTCTGTTATAAAAAGCCAACAGTAAGAGTATTGCAAGCATTCTAGCGGGGGCATAGATAAACTACTCCCTCCGTCCCATAATATAAGAACGTTTTTGACATTAGTGTAGTGTCAAAAATGTTCTTATTATGGGACGGAGGGAGTATGTTGTAGCTTGTTTTTACTCCCAGCAGCCGTAGTTTGTCTCAGTATTGTTCGACCACCTCTTTACAAGTTATTTTGTTAGTGTGATGCTATATATTGTGTTTTATTATTGCAAATGTCCTTGATTGTTTCTTTGCAATGTCTTCAGAAATCAAAGAATTACATTTATATAGTTAGTCTTGTTATAATGGAAGCAGTAACAAATCTTATTTCTCAAATATTGTATAAACCCATTGTACTTGTTCATGTTCAGTTGTCCTTCTGTCCTATGCTTGTTCATAGCAGATACCTCTCCTTGAACTATGGTTCTTACACATGCTACCGTATCCTATCATGCAGGGGTCAGTTGGGTTTGTCTGAAGAGCAGCATCTGGAAGATTTGGAGCTTAAGCGCGTGAAAAATGGTATTACTGTGCTCAAGAAGGCAGGGACAGGGACAGGAGAGGAGGACAATTTGATGTGCAGTCTTCAGGACATCATGGACCTTAGTCCCGAAGTAGAGAACTTAGAATTCGATTCCTCAAAAATGAAAGAGACAGATGCCATGTATTTGGCTGCTTTAGCAGGGGATGGAGTGCCGCAGCAGGTCCCTCCTTGCCCGGACGCAATTAGCTCTGAATCGGTGGCTTTTTTTTGTGTTGAAGCACTTTTATATGTGTCATTATGTTAGTGTGATGCTACATAAAGATGTTGCGGTGCATTTTCGTAAATGCCTTTGATTGTTTCTTTGTAATGTATTTAGAAATCAAAAAATTACATTTTTGTGGTTAGTCTCATTATAAGGAAAGCAGTAACAGATCTTTCTCAATCATTGTATAGATCCTTATATGTCTTTATTCATGTTTAGTTGATATTTCTCCCTATGTCCATAGTTGGATACCACTGTTTGAACTGTGGTTCTTACACATGCTATATCCTATCCTGGCGTGCAGAGGTCAGAAGTGGAGGTGCCGCTGCAGCAGGCCCCTTCCCACCAGACCGCAATTATTCCTCAAAATGCAAATAGTGAGAATGGAGCAGCAGAAATGAATGGGCACAATACAGATGGGCTAGAAGAAGAGAATGGAAGGAGTGCTGCTGATAAGACCATTCTTCAGGTAATTTAACATGTGATACTTGTAGCTTCTATATTTCTGTACTTCCTCTTCTCTTGGGCTGGGGGACCTGATTAGTCTCATTATAACAAAAGCAGTAACAGATCTTCCTCAATTATTGTATAAATCCTTATATGTCTTTATTCATGTTTAGTTGATCTTTTTCCCTATGTCCATAGCTGGATACCATTGTTTGAACTGTGGTTCTTACACATGCTATATCCTATCCTATTGTGCAGAGGTCAGAAGTGGAGGCGCCGCTGCAGCAGGCCCCTTCCCACCAGATCGCAATTACTCCTGAAAATGCAAATAATGAGATTGAAGCAGCAGAAGTGAATGGGCACAATACAGATGGGCTAGAAGAAGAGAATGGAAGGAGTGAAGTTCAGGTAATTAACATGTGATACTTTTAGCATCTACATTTCTGTACCTGCTCTTCTCTTAGGTTGAGAGAACCTTACATCGTTGGACTATT
>NC_057809.1:581391567-581488952 GCF_018294505.1 Triticum aestivum | reverse complement strand
TGAAAACGGTGCAAACGCACCCAAACAACTCACTGAACACACCTCAGCCTCTTTCCCTCTTAGCGGCTTTAAGCAGGTTAAGATCATCGCTAGTGAGAGAGTACGGACTGAATGTTCTCCTCTTTGTTCTCAAAGATTCTTCGGTCGCCTCTTTACAAATGTGTCATACCGTGTAAATTGCCAGCAACAACTGCTTCTTTTCCATTTTGTACAGGTGCTCTGGCATTGCACTTTCTCCACCACCCTTTTAAAGTCGGTGCCCGCAATCCTGCCAAAGCTGATCCCAGGCAGATGCTAGCCGTCTCAGTCCACAACTCATTTGCAAAGTTGCACTGCAGAATCAAATGCGCCGCAGATTCAGGAGCAAGATTACATAGCTTGCAAACTGTGATGTGCGGCTAGCCCCTAGTAGCTAATCTGTCCACTGTCCACTTCTGGTTTTGCAGCAACAACCAAGCATAAAACTTCACTTTTCTCTCAACACTAATGAACTAAAAACTGCAGCTCTCAACTCCTCTGCAGAAAAAGGCTCAGCCAAGTGATCAAGGTAAAAACTAGGCATACCCAGAAAACACCAATTCAACCCAGCGGTCTGGCCACTAGTACTGCACCCCATTATCTGCGAGATATGTTACGATAGAAGGTTGGCTTTATCATTGTAGTCAAAAACCTCACCATTACTTCCAGATAGCACTGGTATGTGATTTTTGTTCTCCTCCTTGCTTTTGCCCTCAAGTGAAAGAGCCGGGTATTCGCATCTCCCTCCTTAATCCAGGTCAGCCACGATCTCTGCTGCCATTTGATCCAGTGAATCCTCTAGAGCCAAGTCTAACTTGAAGATCACCTCATTAGCTAGCTCGGTATGGAAGTTAATATCAGTCAACCTCTCCTTATTCCATCTTTTCAGCACCCTTGCTGTTGAGAGCTTCGTGTGCAGCATCCTCTGACTGTATCAGTGGTCTGGACTGGCTCCGCCCAGTCGTTTGTAGCAAACCTCCTGAAACCCATCCAAGTCAAGCCAGAAAGCTTTGAACCGGAAGCCCTTGAACCTCTGCCCTACCATCAACGGGCAATGGTCCGAAATATTTGTAGAAGCCGGCGACATCTGTAATTGAAGGAATCTCACATCCTAATCTCTAGTTAAGAAAACTCTTGATTCTTGTCAGAGTAGAGCTCTGCTTTTCATTATACCAGGTGAAATGCCTTCCCAGCAGTGGGAACTCTCTTAGTTCTAGATCTTCAATAAGATCACTGAATCTTCCAATCATCCTCAAATTAAGATTGTCATTGCTTTTCTCTTCTGCCCTTTTAATTAAGTTATAAATCTCCCAGAATTAACCATTCCTGCATAGGCACCAGTCAAAGACCAACTCATTGTTTGATCTGTCGGTAACAGTTTCAGTCAAAGAGAAATGGCCAGGGGCCGTTCCATTCAGAGCAATCTTGCAATATGACGAACGAGCAACCAAAATCCCCCCTCTCGTACCATCAGCCAACTTGTACACAAACTCATCTGTAAATATTGGCCCCAAAACATCAGACACCAACATCCTATCACACAAACCCAACTTGGTTTCTTGGAGGCAAACCACATGACATACCTTATCAGACAGAGAATTACGAACAGACCTCCTTCTCGCTGGGTTATTAAGCCCCCTTACATTCTAACATAGGATTTCTAGATCCATAAAACATAAAAACAACTCAACTCTCTGCCTGACTGACGAATAGGACGAAGCCAAGCATCTGTCTTCAACACTAGAGCAGACCAACACCACACAAGGATGAAAGAGGAACCTAACATTGATAACCGAATAGGCGACGAGGGGAGGCAAACCAGTACCTAAACTGCTATGGTCAGCACCGGCAGCGCCGCCTCATTCTTCTTGAGAGGACGGGATGCCTCCATCAGATCGTTGACTGTCTGGATGAAGTTTTGTCCCGACTCCTTGTAGATGTCCAACCCTGACAGCCCATCATGTAGCAGCATGCGATTGCTGTAAATTGACAAGGCTGAATTAATTCAATAAAGAGACTGACGAGTATCCTAACCTATTTGCAGACTGAACATATACAGGATCCTAATGCAGCTGATCCCACTGGTCTGAGAAATGATATTATCAAGAAGAAGTTTCTTATACCGGAAGATTTTAATGGTATGCTTGATGTTTCTCTTCTAAAAAAATTAAATATGATTGTTGAAATCATTTCATGTGTTCTGTTAATTTTTCAGGTGAGGCAGTTCTTGATCGTTCGGACGTGCACAAAGTTCGTACCGCACAAGAGTTGCGAAACATCATTGAAAACACTAGTGGCTGGCTATCAGCCAGAATTACTAAAGCATTGCTAGTAAATGGGAGTGTTTTTCAAATACCAGTTCACATGGTCATCGATAAAACCTATAGAAAGAGCGGCGCTGTATGCGTGGTGCGCGGGGAAGAACTCCCGCATGTTCCTGTAGAAACTAGTCTGTACACTCATAGTCTTACTGCTGTACTGGCAGAGCGGCGACCCCAATATTCCCACGTATGTGTTATTTGTTTCACATTTAACGTCTTCATACAATATTCTTTATGAAAATTTCATAAGTTGCCATTTCCATCAGGTTTATGCAAAACAGACATATAACACCAAGGGACTAGTTAGAATAAGTGGCATAAAGCTCAGTTAGTTTTTGTTTTTCACTCTGCAATTTATGTGAAATTTATTGTTTTAGATCTCCGACATGGTGATCGAGAAGCATGACTTCAGAGGCAATTTATGGGCCCGTAGAAGGTACTCGCTTCAAGGTGATAATGAATACCATGTTCTGCAGTGGCTCCCAAAGGTGGTAGAAGATACCAAGGTAACTCCTAAACCTGTTGCACCAGGTGGTGCACCAGTTATACTCATTCTCTTTGCTCAACCAGCAACAAGTGCCTTCTGCTATGGTTTATTGGCTATGAAACCCACTTTAGTACAAAGCTACTATGTTCCTATATCTGTTTTCATCTTTCTTTCTTCCTTGCAAATCTATATATTTGTTTTATCAGCTGCATTCAAATGCAATGAAATTAACATAGAGTGCGTAAACATATATAGGGCGATGCTAATGTTGTGCAAGTTGCTACTAGTCTTACTACTAAGGCTGTTAATCAATTTGTCTATTTAGGCAATCAAGGTGAATCTGGAGATGAAAACACAGCAAGCTGAGGAAGCTCCAGCAGATGATTTTTCAATCAAAAAATGCATCGCTGTGGTGAAGACAATAGAAGAATTGTCAACTGATGAGAAGGTTGGCTCCTTCGATATTTTCAAAGATGAGAACAACAGAGCGATTTTTCTCTGTGCTGATCCAGAGACCCGTCTTCTATGGTTAAGAAAGCAGCTGAGTAGAATAACTTGACTCTGAAAGGTAAGCATGTCGCAGTTGCCTTTGCTGTTCTAAATTCAAGTTATATTTCTTGTACATATTAGTTGCAGTCCGAAGAACTGACCTTCACTTCTTGTACACAACTGTCACTCAGGGCCTTCTTCCGGTTGGATTGCGAGCGTACTGGGGGACGGTGCTCTGGACAAGGAGGTGCATGGCACACCTATGGTGATCTTACTGGATTGGTCCTAATCTCTGTGTTTTTTTTAAGTTTTTCATTTCATGTTAGTACAACCTCTGAAGGTTGCAGTCTTTTTCTGTCGTATGTGTGGAGGATCAAGGTGGCTGGGATGGCTTGTGTTTGCTCTGCTTTGTCCAGTCATATTTGGATTGGTGTTGTCTAATCAGATGATAGAATATAATTTGTTACAAGTGTTAAAAAAAAGGTGAATGTTTCTTATCACTTTGACCAAATAAAATCAATTCACCAGACCGTGGCCTCATCTGGGTCACCATAAAAGGCATGCTGCTTGGTAATAGCTGTCAATTGAGAACTTATGCATGACTTCAGTCCAGGCAGAATAGTTCGTAGATATTGGATATCTGCTAATCGTGGTATCACACAGTGTTACTGTGAATGTTAATCGTCAGAGTTGCCCATTGTTTAAAAATGAATACAGCTCCTGTGTTGGAACGTGAGTGGCTAGGATTCAAGGCCGCGTCTCCGACGGGTGGCAGCCGTCGTGACCGCGTCGTCGGGCTACTGGGCTGTGGCCCGGTGCTCCTGTTGGCGCGTCGGGGCGGGGTGGCGGCCCCCCCTTCCGGCCTTTGGTGTCTCCTCCGTCCGCGGGCCGGCTGCTGCCGGCCTTGGGTGGCCTCTGCGACGATGCTGCAGCTGGGGGTCGCCGGATCTGGTCGTCCTGGCTGGGTTCGGCTCGTCGGATCTGGTCGGCGTCTTCCGACGGCGAGGTGGATGGCTCCGGCATGGTGGTGGCGCCGCCACGGCGCCGGGGGTGTGCGGTTCAGCGGATATGCGGATCAGCTGCCGGTGGCTGGTTGCGTGGGGGTGTGGAGGCCAGTGCTCCGGGTGTTTGCCTGCGTGGCTTCTGCCGACGCCGACGACGTGGCGCCCGTGGGCGTCGTTCTTCCTTCCTGAAGGGTCGTCGTGGAGCCCTCTGGCCTTGTCCACCCTCAGGGTTCGTCTTCGGGTGAAAGCCTATGACTATGTCGGGCGACGGCGTCGTTTCCGCGTCGCTTCCCCCCTTGGGGACGTCGTCTTGAAGACTTGTTCCCCTCCGCGCTTTCCATGGGCTGGACGTGCACGACATCAAGGTTGGCTGGTGCCCAACCGGTGATGCGAGATGTTGGCGTTGCGACTTGTGCGGTAACGACGATGGTGGCGCGTGGAGCTGGGTCGCGGCTGGTCCTTCTGATGTCGGCGTTCCGATGCGCCAATGGGTGTGCCTATGATTGCATCTCGCTGCGACAGAGAAATCGGAGCTGCGTGTGGCAGGGGCCCCCTGCGGCAACGATGACTCCGTGAGGGCGGATTTCAGCGGACGATGCTCTTCGGAGGCTGCGATGGACTAGGTCGGTGCGAGGCTTGCAACTTTCTCCCGTGAAGCGCATCAACAAAATCGGAGCTGGCGGTCTTCGACGTCTCGGCCGATTGTTTGGCTTTGGCCGATGAGGTCCTCGGGTGTCGTTCGTTCGGAGGGGTCTTGACGAGTCGTCGGCGGTGAAGTCGGAGTCGCCTGCTTGGGGAGAGGTGGCGACGATGACAATGCAGGCAACCTCGACGGTGTCATCTCCTCGACGGTGTGTGTGGTCTTGTGGGTGCCAGGTCGGCCGGTGTGCCTTATTGTTGGCCGTGTTGTGACGGTTTTTGCCCAGGTTCCTGTTAATTAACCGGGCAACTCTCTTCTTCTTAATCGATGAAAATGGCAAATCTTTTGCCTCGTTTTAAAAAAAAAAAATCCCGAGCGCTGAACTACTATTCAGGAGTCAAAGCTCCAGGCCTTGGATGTGGCTACAGCCGCCTATCTTGGCGGTTCGTCTACGTGGTTATGCCGAGAGGCCGGCTCTGGGCACAAGGCGGCATTTTTCTTCTCTGGAACGAGGATGTTTTGGATCTTCATGGCATTTTTATGGGCGAGTTCTACTTAACGGCGGCCATCAAGTTCTACTTAACGGCCCGTCGGCTAACAACCGGAACAAGGATTTTTGTTGTTGTTGTAGTTGCTGAGATTACTGCTCATAGACCGGCGCCTAGGTTCGAGTGGCTGATTAATGGTGATTTCAACCAAATCTATAGGGTCAGAGACAAAAACAAGCGGGACGTCAACTGGAAATGTATGAATCCATTCCGTGCTTTGTGCTTAAGGGGACCCACTTGCAAAATGGTCGCTTCGTGTGGAACAGTGAAATGAGAACCCTACCCTGAGCAAGCCGGATGTGATCTTTTGCAGCGAGGATTAGGATATCCAGTTCAGCGACCACATTCTTCACGCCCCCTCCCCCTCCTCATCCTTGTCAGACCATTATCCGCTGCTCCTTGCTTCCGATGGTGGGCCAAGAAAGCCTAGGTGCTTCAAGTTTGACAACTATTGGGTCAAGTTGCCGGGCTTCAACGAGACTGTTGCTGCTGCTTGGGCGGAGCCAGCGCCGCACTTTGAGCCTTGCCAAGTGTTTTTCCATAAGGCCAACTTCACCGCACGACTCCAACGAACGTCCGATTTGGCCGGATTTCGTCCTTTTTGGGGCGGCAATGGGTTTGCCATGTCCGTTTTCAGTCGTTGGGTTGTCGGTGCGTCCAACGCGCGGCCGCACCCCAAATCATGTCCGAGGTGGACATGATTAAAAAAAGCATAAAAACTAAAATAAAATGCCAAAAAGGTAAATAAACGCAAATATAAAAACATAAAACATAAGTTAACCATCACAGCCACAAAACGGCCCAGTTCCATGGTTCACATAGCCATAATTAACATAAAAAACAAAGTAAAACCGCCGCCCGCGCGCTCCTGCCGTGCTTGTCGATGCCGTGGCCGTCGCCGTCTTCAGTGGTCGCCGTTGTCGTCGTCGCTGACGAGGTCGACGTAGTCCGGCGGCGTCCAGAGGTGGGACGGCGGTGCGCGGTACACGGGGGCGGGCTGGAAGGCGGGAGGTGCCTGCACCACCTCCTCCCGTGGCGATGCCTCCCGCTCTGGTGACCGCGGCGGTGTGGGGCACCAGTTCACGCCCCCCACGGCGTCGGCCATCTCCGGAGCCGTGCATGACCGGCTCCACTGCTGGCCCACCAGGCCTGGGTGCAACGCGGCCACGAGCTCCTCCATCACCTGCTCCGCCCTCACCATCTCCAGCTCCGGAATGGCGACGTCGCCGGCCGCAGAGAGGGCCATCATCTCCTCAAGGCCCTCCCATTGGCGCTCATCGTGCGTGTTCATGGAGTTCTCCATGACACGTTGCATGAGCCGAGCCTCCTCCTCCGTTGTCATGCGAGGAGGTGGTGGTGGCGACGGCGTGGGCGTCAGGCCGCGCACCCGCGTACGCCCGCGCACCTGGGGAGCAGCTGATGCGCGCTCTCGATGTGGCCGCCGTGGCCCCGACGAGGTGCCGGCGAAGAAGGAGGCGCGCCGCACGTCGTGCTCGTCCCTTAGCCACGTGTCCCACAGGTCCGAGTCGGGGGCGTACCTGGGGTCGTCGTACATGTCGTCCAGCAGGAAGCGGCGACGACGCTCGATCTCCTCGCAGCGCGCGCGGCCGCTCATCGGGACCGGCGGGATCGGCACCCGGTCGGTGGAGAGATGCCAATTATTGGGGAGGTGCACGTCGCTCCACGGGAGTGGCGTCCTCGCCTCCCAATAACGGCGACATACATCTATGTTGATGTACTATCGGTCGCGCTCGCCGCCGGCCATAGGACCGATGGTGAACGGGGCAGGCGCAGGGGCCGACGTCATGGTGATGCGGGCTCCTCTTTCACGGAGCCGTGGCGGTGGCCCGAGGACGAGCCAGCCTCGCGGTCGTGCTTCCCCTTGCGGTTCCAGAACACCATGGCTGCGAGGCGGCTGGCCGGCGAGATCGAGGACAGGGAGAGGGAGAGCTAGGGTTTGGGCCGTGTCGGGTTTTAAGGAGGCAGAATGGGCTGGAGTGGGGAGTGTGGACGACGACCGGTCCACGGCTTCGCACTTAAGAAGGACGGCGACCGTTCGCTGGGTCGATGTCAGGTGGGGCTGACCGCTCGTGCGCATTAATGTCGGGCGGTGGGAGGTAGGTGGCCGCCTGTCACGCGGCCCCGAAGCGGACGAGCGACGCGTCTGTTTGCTGTCCGCCGTGACCCAAACCCGGCGCATGTTTGCGCTCGAAATGGGTCGACCCGGACACAAAATGGACCCGATGGGTCCAGGCCGTCGCGCGCTGGGCCTGTGGTCTGTCTGTTTTGCTTCAAACGGACGTGGGCGAATGGGATGGGGTCCTGTGCTGCAGTTGGCCTAAGCTCAGGAGAGTTAGCCTCAGGCTAAAGAGTTGGAGTAGATCCTTTGCTTCCAATGCCAAGCTCCACTTTGACATGACTCTCGAGATCAACCTTCAGCTTGACGTCGCGCAAAGAGACAAGAGAGTTGTTAGAGCATCTCTAACGGACGGACGGTACCGCGGCGTGCTAAAAAGTTTTGTAGCGTCGAAATAATGTTTTTGCACGTGGGAGGTTTTCCAGGCGCACAAAAACACGACGTTCAATACGGCGGCCCTACCTGCAGCAGCCGGCAAGCACTCCGGTGCCTCAAATTTGCAGCCCCGCAGCCCGCGCGCATGCCCGCGCGTTAAAGTTTTTTGAGTGCACACTACTTTACAGCGCCTACGGAGCGCTTTATTTTTTTCTCCGGCACATAAAAACACTGGTTTTTAAGCGCGTGAGGTAGTTTTGGGGTGCCTGTTGAAGATGCTCTTAGACGAGGAATGCGATCTGCACAAAAGCCTGAAGCGACAGGTTGTTAGCCTAGCGGTCATGGAAAGATCTAGGAAGCGTCAATCTGCGCATGTGAAAAACCTCAAAAAAGTCACCTGAAGATCAACGCGCAGAGGAGAAAAAACTCTATTCATAAGCTGAGAGCCTGATGGTAATGGTTGAGTCAGGCAACACCAAGACAAGGAGAAAATCATGCACCAAAACTTCAAGGCCACGATGACAAGAGAGGTTGGGGACTTTAACGAGTGTGATCTTAGCTCTCTTTGGGGAGTCATTTTTTTTCTTTTTGAGGGGTTGGGGAGTCTTTTCGTGAAGAGGAGATCCGTGCCGCCACCAAAAACCCATGCCAAATGACAAGTCACCAGGGCCTTTTTAAGGCTTGTTGGCATATTATTAAGCCTAAGCGCATGGAGTAATTATGCTCTTCTCCAGACTTGCACCCAGAAAACATCCATTGGCTTAATTTTGCGGGCATGGCGCCAAGAAGAAGATGTGCCTGTCCCCGCCGCCCACGCCACCGCACTTCCCATCGCTCCTCCCCGCAGGTTCGAGCGCTGGTGCGACTGGATACGCTTGCTTCCCCCGCGCTGCTCCATCTCGCCGCCACCGCCGTTCCCTGGCTCAGAAGCGGAGAGGAGAACTACGCCACAAATCTCGTCAGATCAGTGGCCCAGATCCGCGACTACCTGCACCGCGGATGGATTCCCACGGCGACGGGAGCAGTGCATCAGACCAAGAGATCGTTGGATTGGTGTCGGGTTTGGGGAGGAAACAACGAGCAGCGGCAAGGGCGGCGAGAGATGCGGAAATTATAGGTCAGGTACGCGATGCGAGGATGTTCCTGGCGCTGTGAATCATGTCACGAACCACCCAGGAAGAGAGGGGTCGGTTGTTTGCTCTGGGACAGCCGCTTACTCCTGTGCTGATTTTAAATTGGGCATCGGAGGAGGCTTGTTCTACTTCCCGTATTCAGAGGGCGAAGTGGAGGATCTTCAGAACAGTGCAGAGATAGCTGCGAGAAGGGATAGGGCAAGTGAGGCGAGGACAGGGATGAGCCTGACTCGAAGTCGGCTTGAGGTATGTCCAGGTTATCCTCCCATCTGCTGCAGTCCTCATACTGCGAGTGAGGGGGAGAGGGCCGTGGAGTCGCCATTGTTGGTCTTCGAGGATTTGGGCGGATTCCAGTTCAAAATCCCACGTGATCCAGAGGAACGGGAATGAGCTGACCGGGTCAAAGCTATTGCCAGGTCAGAGACATAGGTGGGACCCGCTGTCAGTGAAGAGGGTGAGGAGATTGGGGTGACTTCTTTAGCCAGTTGTGGTTTGGTGAGGACGATAAAACAAACACCTCCCCTAGGGTTCCTAGACAGAGAGAGGCGGCGGTGTGGATCCGCAAATCGCTGTTGGAGGCCAAGGCTTTTGGAGTTGAGAATTGCCACCCAGTTTCGGAAGGTGAGAGCACAGGCCAGGTAGCCACCCAATTCAGCATCTCTGAGTCGGGGTGGTTTCGAGATCCGGAGACTATGTTTGCTGAGATCTACGAGAAGGTGAAGAGGGAAGAAGGAGGCCATGGAAGGGGAAGACGAAGGGGGAAGGGTGAATCCAGCAGAATCCTGTGCCCCAAGATGATTAACAGCAATCTGGGCCGCCGATGATGTATGGGTTTCCTCCACCCATGACACCGCAATTTGGCTTCCCAGGCGCCCCTCCTTGGGGTTTCCTAGGTGCTTACCCTCTGTATCCACCTCCTCCAAATTCCCCGTCAAGCAATCAATGGGTTGCCCCAGGACAATCTCATGTGCCCCCTGGGAGTGGCCACCATGGTGGTGGGCGGCAACAAACAAGTGAAGGGGGTCTGAAAAACCAGGCTGGAAAAGAGAAGCAGAAGAAGAATTTGAATATATCTGGCTCTATCAACATTACAGGGGGCAAAGAGAAGATGGTTGTGGATTTCACTGAGTATAGTCAGTCAATGGAAAAGAGAAGCAGAAGAAGTTTGTTGGTAGTACTGTTGCAGGTTTGGGATTCTATCATATTAAAGTACCAGACATGGGGCAGAATGCAATTGGAAGCTTTAAGAACTTTGGAGTAGTGTACATTGAATCAGGAGAGATAAGCAAGGAATACTTGGCCAAGGAGTTTGCAGTCATCTATAAAACTAATTGGCCTTGGCAGATAAGATCAATTGGCAGATGGTCTTATACTCTTATCTGGTGAAGTTTCCACCACATATCTCTGTGGATCATGTAGCTGGGTACCCATGTCTTGGTCTGTCTAGGGAAGATATCATTGTTAAGGTAGTAGCTTGGAAAGAGGATCTAGAGAAAATGGACAGCTTAACCGAAGTTTGGGTTCAATTGAGGAAATTGCTGCCCAAATGGTGTGAATGGTCTTCACTTGACCAAATCACGTCTGTTTTTGGACTGCTTGTGGAGGTGGACTGGGAACAGATGTTCAAGAGTATGTTTGAAGTGGTCAGAGTTAAAATACAATATAGAGACCCCGACAAAATTCCAAATGAGAGGTTGTTCTCTCTAGAAGGCAAATTAGTACAAGTTCAGATCACTGTGGAAGTCCCTAAACCTGTGTCTATAGAGATAGAACCTTCAAGGTCTGGGCACAAATATGGAGATGGTGATGCTGACAAAAACAATAACAGTGGAATGGAAACTGATGGTTGACTAAATGAAGGGGGAAACAACCAGAGATCCCTCAATGGCAATGGTGGGAACAATAGCAGAAATGTGGATGGAGGTAGTGGTAATAATGGCCAGAGAACTCATTCCTTGTGTGATATGATGACTCCACCTAGTGAGAAAGCTATTTGGGAGGCTTTTAAGAGGAAGGATGATGTGAACTATGAAGAAGCAATTGAGATACAATCTAATGGGAATGAGGTAGTGCCAACAGAAAACCCTGAAAGGGAAGTGACTAGATTTCTATTTGTGGAAATGAATGAGGAACTGGGGAAAACTGGAGAGGAAATTAGTACGATAGAGACAAAATTCCATGCAACTAGTGATGGGACGGAACACAATGTGGAAGATGGTGAAGATGAGGTTTATCTTCCTGATGACATTATGCCCACTTATGAGGAGGAGGGGGTTATGTTTGATCATAGGGACAGGAATACCTCCAAGAAGCAGAAGATATGGGGCCCAGTTCAACCTGCAAGGAAGAGCACTAGGGTGAAAGGAAAACTGCCCATTATGGAGAAAGCTGAATTGCTCAAGATGAAGAAGGATTTGGAATTACCAAAAACATCTGTGAAAGGTATAATAGACTCAAACCCTTTTAATGTTTTACCTGTTGAAGAAATAGTAGATATGACCGATGTTATTGGTGTAGAGATTAGAGAAAAACTTGAGCATAAGAGTACTACTACTCCTCTAGATGATGTAGGACATAAATGTAGAACCCTGGTAGATAGGGGGAATGATAGAGTAGAGAATCTAATCAGTAAGAATAGACATGGCAAGCACCCTGGAAACAAGGTTTGCAAATGAGGTACATCTTCTGGAACATTAGAGGGGTTGTGGCCCCTGGTAGGCATAAATGTATAGAGGATACTATTTTACCTTTGAATCCTGCTTACATAGGTTTTCAAGAGACTAAAAAGGAATCTTTCTCCAATTCCTTTCTTAAGAATTTATTAGGGAATAGGAACTTTGAGTGGAACTGGTTCTGCTGGGGGTATTTTAGTAGGTGTAGAGTTAGACATTTTCAAGATCATTAGTTGGGAGATTTTTAAATTCTCTATGAATGTAGTAGTGTGTAAGAGAGACACTCAGGTAGTCTCTAGGATTACCACTGTATATGGCCCTGCATATGAGGAAACTAAGCAAGAATTTATCTCTGAATTGCACCAGATGTTCCTTAACTGGACTGGTCCTGCAATTGTAGGGGGAGATTTCAACCTAGTTAGAAGTCAAAATCATAAGAACAATGGCAGAGTAGATTTTAAGTGGATTGACAGGTTCAATTCTTGGGTGGACTATTGGTCCCTGGTAGAAATTAATATGACCGGGAGGATGTATACTTGGGCAAATAATCAAGCAGATCTGATTATCTCTAGAATTGATAGAATTTTCTGTACAACTGAGTTTGAGGCCACCTTTCTTTAGCTAGTGCTAGAGTGCTTCCTAGAATTGGGAGTGACCATACCCCTGTTATTTGGGAGTCTGGGTGTGATGAGCTTCCTAAGAAGAATAGTTTCAAATTTGAAAAGTGGTGGTTAACTATGCCTAAATTTAGAGAGATAGTGGTTAGGCATTGGGATACTAGGTGTTTTAGTTCCAACCCTATAGATATATGGCAAAGTAAAGTGAGAGTTTTTAGGAGAATAGCTAGAGGTTGGAGTGCTAACCTAGAAGCTTATCTTTGGAAATATAAAAAAGCACTCATGGAAGAATATGATAGAATGGATATCCAAACAGAGACTAACGGGCTTTCTAAGATAGTTAGGAATAGGATGAAGGATATTTTAAATGAGCTTAGTGATATATGGTGCAAAGAGGAGACTAGAGTTAGACAGAGACATCTTAGAAGGTGATAGAAATATAGTTTACTTTCAGGCAGTAGCTAATCAGAGAAGGAGGAAGAAAATGATCTCTGTCCTAGAGGGCCCTGAGGGACCCCTGGAAGAAATGAAGAAAATAGCTCTAGGTTATTATAAGAAACTCTTTAAAGCTGAGCAGAGACCTAATATTGCTTTGAAACAAGACTTTTTCAATGGTAATGAGAAGGTTTCTATAGAAGATAATCTTAAACTAGAAGCTAGATTCACTGAGGAAGAGGTTAGGAAAGCAGTATTTGACTCTTACTCAGATGGAGCACCTGGCCCTAATGGCCTGCCTTTTATCTTCTTCCAAAAAATTTGGGACATAGTTAAAGATGATCTTATGGCTATGCTTGAGGCATGGTATGACCATGACCTAGACATTTTTAGATTGAATTTTTCCATGATCACCTCGATCCCTAAAGAAGAGGAAGATAAGGAGATGAGGAAGTTTAGACCTATTAGACTTCTTAATTGTTGTTTTAACATTTTCACTAAGGTCTTGACTAATAGACTAGCTTTGTTAGCTAGCAAATTGATTTCTGAAAATCAATCTGCCTTTATTAGAGGTAGGTACATTTTGGAGAGTGTGGTTACTGCACATGAGGTGCTACACACTGCCCATTCCTCTGGTAGGAAAGGGATGATTTTGAAGATTGACTATGAAAAGGCATATGATAGAGTGAATCTAGATTTTTTTCTATGAGGTTCTTGAGTTAAGAGGCTTTGGTAGAAGATGGATTAACTGGATTAAAAGTATCACTCAACATGGATCCATTGGTGTCAAAGTTAATGGGGAAGAGAGTGATTTTTTTAATTACTAGTAGTGGGCTGAGACAAGGGGGTCCTTTTTCACCCTTGCTTTTCAACCTGGTGGTTGTTGTCTTTGCTAATATGGTGGTTAAAGGGTCGCAGTCTGGTCTGATTAGAGGAATGTGCCCAAATTTCTGCCCAGGTGGGATCACCTGCCTACAATATGATGATGATACTTTACTTTTTGTAGATAATGATCGTAGAGCTGCTATTAATCTCAAATGGGTCCTGACCTGTTTTGAGTTAGTGTCTGGCATGTCCATTAACTATCATAAGTGAGTTAGTCCCCATCAATTTAGACAAGGAGGAGATTCAAACTTTCCTTGATGTTTTCCACTGTGTTAGAGGAAAATTCCCAATCAAATATTTAGGGATTCCCCTGCACTTTGATAAACTCAGGAGAGAAGATCTACAACCCCTTGTTGATGCCCTCGAATGGATGTTTGGAGGGGTAAACTGTTGTCTTTGCTTGGTATGGTTACTCTAGTTAAGACCTTCTAGCCAGCACCCCAATTTATATGATGTCCTTTTTTAAATTCCCCAAATGGGCCATTTCCTTGATCAACTCCTAGTTAGCTAACTGTATTTGGAATGATAATGAAGGAAATCAAAAGATTCATTTAGCCAATTGGTAGTATGTGTGTATGAGAAAAGAATATCGAGGCATGGGTATTCCAAATCTGCAAGATTTAAACCTGTGCCTGATAGGTTCTTGGATAAAAATATACATATTCAGTGAGGGGTCCCTATGGAGGAAAGTTATTGATGCCAAATATAATACTAAGAGACCAAACATCCTCTCATGTAATGACCCTCACCCATCTCAGTTCTGGAAGGGGGTGATGTGGGCCATGAAAGCTGTTAAACTTGGTTATAAATGGGCAGTAGGAAGTGGAAGATCCATTCTATTCTGGGAAGATATTTGGTTTGGTAACTCTCCCCTAGCTACCCAATTCTGGCATTTGTACTGCATAGCTAATGATAAGAACAAAACTATTGCAAAAACTTGGGATGGAAGTACTCTCAAGATTTCCTTTAGAAGGAATTTTGATGAAGAGCTTATGCAACAATGGTTTGATTTGGAAATTATTGCTAAATCTATAGTTTTCACTGATCAGGAGAATAGCCTGATTTGGCAGTATGAATCAAAAGGCATCTACTCTTCTAAATCCCTGTATGCCATTATAAATTTTAGAGGGGTACAACCTATTTACACTCCTGCGGTGTGGAGTTTGAAAATCCCACCTAGAATACAAGGTTTCGTTTGGCTGTTCTCTCAAAATAAAATTATAACCTGTGATAACTTGAGGAAAAGGAGCATCCCAAAACCCTTGGAATGTGTTCATTGTACTGAGATAGAAACTGTGCATCATCTTTTCTTTGACTGTGTGGTTGCTAGAGTAATGTGAAAAGAGGTAGATATAATTTTTGGTAGGAATTTTCACTCTTTTTTGGAGTTAGCTGCCTGCTGGCTCTGTAATAAGAAATTTATGCAGTTAAATGTAGTCTCTTCTGCTGTCCTGTGGGGACTGTGGAATACTAGGAACTACATTGTGTTTAATAGGTCTAAATGGACTTCTGTCAAACAGGTCTGGCAGAAAATAAGTCACTACTTAGGAGATTGGATGAAGCCTCACAATTAACTACGGGAGGGATAGACAAAACAATTCAGGGATCATCTGCTGGTGAGATTGAGATCGCCGCTAGAACTGGAACCGTACTGAGATGTCAAGAAACTTTGGAGCGGCTTTCCTAGTCTAAAACCATCCAAGGGCTTACACATGGGGGGCGCGCCACCTTGGAGGAGGTCAAGAACAATCCAAAGTTAGCGGAGGAGATCCATGTAGTCTTCGTCCCCATGATCTGAACGTAGAAAATGAGGTGTTGATTCACCTGTCTTGTTTTTTTTCGTTTCTATTCCTGGAAGACTGTATCCTGATGTAGCATTTGTTTATGCTGGTTTGGAACTGTTTGGAACCTGGTTGTAGACCAGAGGCTCTGTATGACTTTTGGTTTCATTTCTATGAAACGCGGCCGGGGGAGCTCCCCTTTGATAAAAAAAGGATAGTGCGGAGGCCATCTCAAATTTTCTCCTTATTAGCCTCGTCCATATTGTTGGCAAGATCATTGCCAAGATGTTGGCGACGAGACTCCCGCATTTCATGTGCACCCTTGTTTCGCGAGCCCAAAGCGCCTTCATCAAATCTAGGAGCATCCACGGCAATTGCATGTTTATGCGTAATTTTGGGAGACACCTTCATAGATAAAAACGCCCGCATGAAGTTGGACTTCCGCAATGCATTTCACTATGTTCGTTGAGAATATTTTAATGGATATTTTTCCAAAGGAAAGGCTTCCCGCCTAGCACTGCACCATAAACGAACAATAGAGACACATACCTAGAGGCACTACGTGTTATGTCTCTTAGCACCTAACCCAATCACCATGTAATGACACTAAAAGAGACATTGTAGAGTGTCTTAGTAGTAGAGACATCTTCTTAAACACATTCCCCATTATGTCTCTTATCGCTAAGGTAAGGACGACCTTTGAAGCATCCTAGTCAAGAATTTGGAAAATAGGAGGTAAATGGTGTAAAATAGAAAAAATTATCCAAATCATTTCTTAAATACACGTTGAAATTTGTCACGGGGAAAACAATCTAAGAATGGCAAACTCAGGAAAACTATATCTTTTAAGTTTTGTCAAAATAAAATTTTATATTTGTAAAACAAATATTTGAATATTTGGGGATGACGTTTGGGCTTTCGGGACTACATGCTCCCCATGGGAACTATAAAACCGTTAAAAATGTTTAAAAATAAGAAAATATGATGAAGAAAATATAGTACGCATGTATGTCTTTACATGCATGCAAAGTTTTATGGATAAAAAATTATATTGTGCCATGGACGAAAAGGTAAAAAATCTCTAAATGCCTTTTTGGAGCACCAATTTGTTTCTTGGACAGACCAAAGAAACATGCAAAAAATAAAAACAGGAAAGAAAATAAAAAGAGAGTGCTACAACTTTTTTTAGGGGCTACAGCCATGTCTTCAACATAAGACCACAGTACCCATATATCAGTGTCCATAAGATTTATGGAAAACAAAAATCAGGAGAGAAAAAAAAAGAGCTGCGAAGCCATATCTTGAACCAATGACGTTCCACACACACGCATACATATTAACCACGAGAGCAGAGAACTTATTTTGTCCTTACTTGGACAGAAACCACTTATGTCGTAACTATATCATGGGCTAGGCCATGGCCCATGGGGCACAAGTTTTTTTTAGGTAGGCCATGGACCACAAGTAATGCAGACTAAAGAGATTTTTTTTTTTGAGAATCAACTGAAGAGAGGAATCGATCCTTCCACCTGTTGCGCGCATTTGCTACCGGTAACCAGCCCAGCCAACGCTTTCATGTGGTTAAAGATATGTTACACTTGCTTTTATCGTATTACTACTCCTTTGCATCTACAACCAAAAAACTAAAAAATAAATTTGATGTGTGTGTGGGGTGCCTTTGAACTTGGACTTGAGTCTCTCGTAACTAAGCTCCGGCCCATTAACCTGCTCACTTAATATATATTTTTTATTGTCTTACCCCCTAATTTTATGCTTTTAAATAGCCCTTTGGTAACAGTAGGCCGTTGTATATATAGTATTAAAAGCGCTATTGTCTTTCTCCATTATGGTAGTATGTCTCGTTGTCTTGCTTCCATTTTCACCTTGTCCGAGAAATATAAATAATGGGCTGGAAAATTAAGAGGATTGAAATGAGAGCACACAACCCTTGCTTCCATCATGGTAGCATGTTTCTCTCCATTTAAAGACCAGAGCACGCAACCAATGCATGTCATCGGGCTCCTGGACTTGATAACTTAGGTACAGAAACCACGATAACTTTGCCCTCATAGATAAAAGTTGTTGAAAACCTACCACCGATAACTTCTTTATAAATAGCATGATAATATACACTCCCGGACTTGATAACTTAGGAATAAACACCACGATAACTTTCACCCATGGAAAAAACTTGTTGAAAACATACTCCGGTAACATCTGTGTAAATACATGGTAATATAGGCTCCCGGACCTGATAACTTAGGTACAAATACCACGATAATTTTGACCCGCGAAAAAAAGTTGTTGAAAAAACACTCTGATAACTTTTTTGTGTGTAAATAGCATGATAATATCGGCTACCGGTCCTGATAACTTGGGTACAAACACAACGATAACTTTGATCCCATGAGAAAAATTGTTGAAAACATACAACCGATAACTTCTTTGTAAATAACATGATAATATACACTCTCAGACTTGATAACTAAGGTATAAACTCCACGATAACTTTGACCCGTAGAAAAAAGTTATTGAAAACATACTCCAGTAACATCTGTGTAAATAACATGGTAATATAGGTTTTCCGGACCTGATAACTTAGGTACAAACACCACGATAACTTTGACCCATGAGAAAAACTTCTTGAAAACATACTCTGATAACTTTTTGTGTAAATAGCATGATAATATAGGCTCCGGTCCTGATAACTTAGGTACAAATACCACGATAATTTTGACATTATTTTTTGTTGTTGAAAACATACCACTGATAACTTCTCGTATAAATAACATGAGCTGATAACATGGAAAAATATTGTTAAAAATACTTCCCAATAACTAATGTGTAAACAACCTGATAATACACACACATAAGAGCTGATAACTCATATACAAATATCATGGTAATTTTTTGACCGAGGGAATGAAAATTGTTGAAAAAGATACCCTCGATAATCTTTGTGCAAGATGGTAATATACACAACAAAGCTGATAACTCGCTGCAAACATAATAATCACTTTTTGACCCCTGGGATAAAAGTTTGTTGAAAACATACCCCCCGAAACTTTTGTGTAAATGGCACGGTAACTTATGTATGACAGACGTGATAACTCACGTAGCCCGGATGTGGTAACTTTTGGTCCGAAAAAAAAGTCATCAAAACATATCAATATGGGATCTAGTTTCGAAGATCTCGTCGAGACGCTTTTTTTTTGTGAAGACGGTTTTTTAATCGGGGTGACGGTTTGAGCTACAAAACATTTTGAAGTTTGAAAAAAAGAAAGAATCTAAAATGACATTAGCTTTCGTCCTTTAGTGAATATATGCATGTAATTAGAAGGAGGAGTGCACGTGAAAGGAAAATTAGTCATTCTAATGCATGCATGTATATAATTAGAGTGAAGTAAGGATTGTTCTTACCTATTGCTAAAATCCGAACGTTTGGTAGTTATAAAAGTCCAAGAGAAAAATGAAAAAGAGAATAGAGGGAAAGATGTGCTTGGCCCATTCCAGTGGAAGAAAGAAGAGAGATCCTATTCCCCCGACCTTGCAGCGAGAAACCCAGAGCAACTAGTTAACGAGCGCTCCTTCGGGAGCCTCGCAACGAACAACGCCACTTGACGCGCTCTCAGCCATTCGCCACATGTCGCGCTCTGGATGCTCCCTTCGGATTTTGTTTTTTTTTCGCACGCGTTTTTGGCTTTTTAAACGGTTTTTTCGGGGGTTTTCGACGTTTTGGTTTTTCCCCGGTCTTTCTTAGCTTTTTGATCAAAAAAAATCTGAATTTTTTTTTTGCACGAACAAACGCGTTTTCTTTTTTTTTCTTTTTGCGAAAGTCACGGTTGTTCTTCCGCGAGAGGCACGGTTGTGCTTTAGCGAGAGTCACGGTCGTGCCTTTCGAAAACGAAAAAAACGCGTTTTCTGTTTTTTCTTTTTTTCGCGAGAGTCACGGTTTTGCTTCCGCGAGAGGCATGGTTGTGCTTTCGCGAGAGTCACGGCCGTGCCTCTCCGAAAGGAAAAAACAAAACGCATTTTCTGTTTTTTTCTTTCATGAGAGTCACGGTTTTGCTTTCGCGAGAGGCATGGTTGTGCTTACACGAAAGTCACGGCCGTGCCTCTTGGAAAGGGAAAAATACGCATTTTCTATTTATTTTTTTGCGGGAGTCACGGTTTTGCTTTCGCGAGAGGCACGGTTGTGCTTTCGCGAGAGTCACGGCCGTGCCTCTCGGAAACAAAAAAAAACACGTTTTCTGTTTTTTTTTCCTTCCACGAGAGTCACGGTTTTGCTTCCACGAGAGGCACGGTTGTGATTTCGCGAGAGGCACGGGCGTGCCTCTTTCGGAAAGGGAAAAAAATTGTGCTCCCGGTTCGGTTTTTTTGCCCGATTTTTCCGTCCGGTTTTTTTGTGAAAAAAAAGTTCGTCAAAACCTATCAACATGGGATCTAGTTTTGAAGATCTCGACGCGAGAAATCCAATGGTGAAAACGGTTCAAGATTTGGACGCACGGTTTAAGAGATAAAATGTTTTGAATAAATGGATCTACGAAAAAAGGGAAAACTCCCAGGTTGCGACAAGTGGCGCGCTGCATGTGCGCCACTTGTCGCGACCTGGGAAAGTGGAGTGTTATTTGCAAAGAGTACTCCTTAATTAGTGACTAGGGAAAAGGCCCGTGTGTTGCAATGGGTGAACAAAATTCTTGCACATACCTAGCGACAAATCGATCTTGTCACTTCTCCTGTTCGTCGATGGTGGTCATGTATTCCACCTAATCACGGTAAACACTTCTCCCGTTCGTCGATGATGGTCATGTATTCCACCTAATCATGGTAAACATGATCAATTCCAAGGTGACGAGGTTGGCCATTACACTATAGCATGCTGCATCCGCGTGCCCCTTTTCGATGATGGTCATGTATTCCACCTAATCAGGGTAAATATGATCAATTCCAAGGTGACGAGGTTGGCCATTACACTACAGCATGCTGCATCCGCGTGCCCCTTTTCGATGATGGTCATGCATTCCACCTAATCATGGTAAACATGATCAATTCCAAGGTGACGAGGTTGGCCATTACACTATAGCATGCTGCATCCGCGTGCCCCTTTTCGATGATGGTCATGTATTCCACCTAATCATGGTAAACATGATCAATTCCAAGGTGACGTGGTTGGCCATTACACTATAGCATGCTGCATCCTCGTGCCCCTTTTTTCACTGACTTGTAATTCTGTGAATGACATGTCTCATTAATGTATGCATGAGTATAATTAGAATGTAATATTGTAAGATACACAGTTTTACTATTGTTTACTTATGTACTAGTTAAATAAATGCATACCATCTTCCATGCTAGAAAAAAAATACTAACTTGAGATTGTTGAAGCTCTCCTCTCAATACACGCGATGCAACAAATACTGTAGAAAGGAAAATAGCACAAAGGAGTCATGAAAAATATAATCACTTTTGCCAGTCCACATATCAAAGGAATCAACATCATTATATTTTGATAGACAATTTAAAGTTGGGAAATATTCTTCTACTCAAACAATAATAGTATGCAAATTCACTAAATATACGTAGTGTAATTGTGTTTCAACTAATGTGCAGGTCGGAAATATAATCAATGCTTTGAGAAGTCTATACAATGATCATAACCCTTTGTTCAATTATCCAGAGGAAGGATAAGTAAAATGTTCATCATCAGGAGACAAAGACAGTTCAGGCGACAACCTGTGTGGTCTGCGTCATCCGCCGTGTGCAGCGGAGCCGGCGGTAGCTCTGGTCCTCACGAGTGCCTGTTCCTCGTCAATCTGTCCGCAAGGAAGCTAGCTCACGTAGCTAGCTTTGTACACAAGCGTTACCTTGAACTCATGGTCTGGATGAAGCTATCTCGGCCTTGTGTTCGGATTAAGCGCCCCGACCTATGTTGCGCGCCCCGTTCCACATGCCCGCGAGTGGAGGAGTGTAGGATAGCTGGATTGGGGAAGCAACATCGGCGAACAACACAGGCCACCATGTACAGCGCCTGTCCATCCTTGTTGAGTGCCCAGAAGTCTGTAACTCCAACTGCAGCACAGCCGCGCGTCCAATCTCTTAAGACTGGTACGTACCTTTTGGATGGGTTCGCCTTCCGTTCCCTGTGTCCGCGTGCCTCCAGGAGTTTTCTCCTCGTCCCCATGGGATCGGCCTCCATGCACCTGCTCCACCGGCTGCTCCGTCGTCCACGTGGGATCGGCCTCAGCGTGCCTCCTTGACCGGCCGCTCCGCTATACCCATGGGATCGCCCTCCACACGCCTCCTCGACAGGCCGCTTCAGGTGTTGCTTCTCCTCCAGCCGCTCCGTCGTCCATGTGGGACCGGCCGGCCGTTTCGTGTTTTGCTTCTCCACCTCTACGGTATCGACCGCCTCCCTCTTATCTGATATTTATCGTAGGGGTTAGGGTATTACCAGTTCGAAAACCGAACTGTCTAGATGGAGGTACGTGTATGAGTCAGACACGAAAGAGAAAACCGAATTAAACCAATGTTTTTGACGCACAGACGGAATTACTACCACCTTGGATTTTTAAAAAAGTATGGACGTGTTGAAAAAAAACTAAAAGCGTAAATTCACGGGAAGAAGCGTATTGTGACGGTGAACCCACGGAGTCAATCCGTGCTTTATTATTAGGGATAGATTTCGCGAGAAACCAGCAAATGCCCACCGATCCACACACTTTGGGCCGGCCAATTGCACTCACGGGTGTCCCTTTCTTTCACTGTGTTTTTTTATTTGCTTTTAAAAATCATGCTTTCAAAAACTTCTGAGTTTTTAAAAATTCTCACAAATTTGAATGTTTGAAAATTCGAGCCTTTCCTTTTCCTTTTTTGAAAAAAATACAGTCGCAAATTAAAATTTGTTTATGATTAGAAAAAATATTGAAAAATATGTCTGTGAATTCAAAAAATGGTCATGGATTTTTGAAAAATGTTCGTAAATCAAAAAAACTCACCAATCCAAAAACATTTCCTGGATTTCAAAATATGTTTACAAATTTAATAAAATGTGTTCAATTAAAAAATGTTCATGCATTTGAAAAATATCACGACTTTCAAAAAAGTGTTTATTAAGTTCAACAAATGTTTGTCAGTTCAAAATGTGTACACTAATTTCAAAAAAATATCGCAAGTATAAAAAAGGTTCATTAATTTCAAAAACTAAATTGTGAATTCCAGGGACTCTTCAAAAAATCGAGAATATTCATGAATTTCAAAAATTGTTCTCTCGTTTAAAAAAATTTTGCGGGTTTGAGTAAATTGTTAAATTATTTTTAAAATGTTTCTTGAATTCTAAAAATGGTCGCAACTTTTAAAAAAATCACGAAATTCATAATTGGTGGCGGTTTTTAAGGAAGTTTGTGAATTCAGTTCTTTTGTGATTTTAATTTTTAAATGAATTTTTAAAAAGTTAGCAAATTTTGGAAAATGAATAAGAAAACCCCCTAAACATAAAATAAAAGGAAAAAAGAAAAACTGATTTGGGGAAAGTTCTAGAACCTTCCCATAACTGTTGGGAGAAACCCGGAATGGGTCGGCCCATACAAGGGACGAGGCGCACGAGGGGTACGCGTTTGATCAATGTTCACCGACCGACACGGGGAATGGGATCCACCGCACGAGGGGTACGCGTTTGTCGTTGACCTGCTTTATGTCTTATTTTGAATGATGCTTATGCTATGTAAACACTCAAACACATGGCTAGTCATCTGATGGTACAAAAAACCGTTAGTACCCTTGATAGGGTAGATAGTGTAGCCAGAAGCATCAGATGAGATCGCACACATGGAGTTTACGCAGGTTCAGGTCCTCATGGTCAAGGTAACCTACTCCTGCATTCGATTAGATTGATGGTGAAAAATGCCTCGGTTGAGGGGTTACAAAGATTAGGTGTTTATGGCTACCAAGTTGTTAACTATCGAGTCGATCCCTATGTTATCCCTTGGTCTCACCTTATAAAGGACGATGAGGCCCAGGGTTACAAGGATCCTATTTGACCTTGATCAGGTCGGTTGGAGGAGTTCACTACTTGTGCTCCAAGACACCTTAGTTTCCCTAACGGGATCCATGATACTTATATGATAAAAATAATGTTAATACAAGCATATACATGTGACATTATAATTTCTCTTATAAAATTAGCATGATTGCTACTTTATGAAGACATTTCATTAATCAACCGGTTGTATTTTACGATGGTAATATCGCGGGTTCAGTTCCTGGTGAATGCATGTGAGCATTGATGTTCTTCAATTTTATACATCATATAACCAATAAAATATTTGTTTTTTCCTCAGCCACAAGAAAGAAACACATGCTTTCCTCCTCCCATTATTGCCGCCGCGGTCTGCCTCGTCTCTCTTGGCCTTTGGGCCATGGAGGTGCGGAGCACCATGCCCCCCTTCCCTGTCAGTGGGAGGGACCCCACTCTTGTTTTTTTCTAGGTTCAACGTCTTTGGTTGTGATTGTGTGGCGGCGAACATGTCTCTCAGTAGGAATAATGCCTCATACGTTCGATCCCCATCTGGATGGTGCATCTACCGTCACCGAAGGGCGTGTGGAGGGGTGTCTTTGTAGGATCTCATCAAATTTGGTTGGTGCTTGTCTTTAGTGGGTCTATTTGGATTTGGTTTTTGTCGTTTTTTGAATGGGTGTTTACAGGTTTGATCCTTCTAATATTCATCTCCCTTCATCAGGATGGTTGTTGTTCTGTCGCGATGGTCTTGTGGAAAAATTTCCGACCGTCTACTACAACAAGGTTTGTGTGACTCCGGCGAGGGAGGGGCGATGACGTCGGTGCGCTCCAGTGCTCGGAGTCGTTGCTAGGTGGTTCATTCACTTTATTGTAATTTTTACTACTCCCCCCGTTCCTAAATATAAGTCTTTTTAGAGATTTCAATACAAACTACATGCCGATGTATATAGATCTATTTTAGAGTGTAGATTCACTCATTTTGTTCCGTATGTAGTCCATATTGAAATCTCTAAAAAGATTTATATTTCGGAACAGAGGGAGTACCTTTGGTGTTCTTTGTATTACCATTAATTGATTATGAATAGATGAAAAGTTTCTTCGGCCAAAACATATAGCTGATGAAATATGCTATGACTAATATTTAATTGAATGAAAGAGACAAAAAAAAGAAGGAGCAAAATATTTCTATGCTTTTTTTACATGAAAAAATTCTATGCTTTGGCAGGTTGCCACGCGCACACAGCTAAAAAGTTCAACTTCCAGCAGGTGTTCATGATATGCTCTAATGCATCACTAAAAAAATTTAAAGAAGAGGGGAAATATCTGGTAATATTTTCCTAGCTCCAGGTATTATTCGGTATATTGATCCAGGTGCAAATTGTCAATTCATTATGTTAGAGGTTTTTTTTATACAACTGGATGACATTCAGATTCTTCACATTTTTCTGGTCAATTTCATGTATAAATTATTTTCATCTGAGTTATATATTACTTTTTGTTATTATTTAAAATTTAATTGAATTTTGGAATTTTTGTATCTATTTTAATTTGAAATATTAAACGAATAAAATGCTAGATACATCCAGAAATGTACCCAGTCAGTGGCTGTGTGAGGCTGATAGTGGGGGTACAGTTGACTCCCAAGTCAAACTGGCTAGTCGGACCCACTGGTCAGTGACAAGGTTTATTAATAGTGTTTTTAGTTTAATGTAATTATCCTAATTAGCAGGTGGGGTCGGGCTGTCAGTGACACATGGGTTTTTTTAATTAACTTAAATAATTTTAGTTAACTTTAATTAAGCTGATTAGTCGGAGGGCCCCACATGGCAGTGGGCCATTAGGCCTAAATTAACTAGCCTGACGGCCTGGGTCCACATGTTATTGACACAGGGCGGTGGCACTGGCAGCGATGCCCCGACGACCAAATACGCGGCGGAGGGGACTCGACTTCGCCGGAAAATCTCTATAGGGCGTCGTTGGGTTGGCGCGAGCGACGCTGCGGTGCATGGCACAACGAGGTGAAAGGCTCGATGGCCTCCTGGGAAGCCTAGGAGATCGCTGTTAGGCTTGGATACGAACTTAGCTAGCTATGGCTGTGGTGGCGACATGAGTGGCGGCCGCGAGCTCTTGGGTGCGATGGAAATGCCGGCTAGGGCTCGGATTTGAGCGGGGAAAGAGGGGGGAAAGGGGCGGTACTCACTGAGGGAGCTCAAGGAAGGCTCTGCGTGGGCTCGGAGCAGCAGACGGCGACGGGATCGACGGAGATGTGCTGGTGGCCAAAGGTTGAAGAAGATGCGCAATCCGGCGTGCAAGGACACCCAACACAAGCTGGTGGCCATGGACGACACAGCTGATGGTGGTGGTGCTGGAAGACATGGAGCGGCGGCGAGGGGGCAACTATGGCTACGCTAGCGATGGTGGCGCGGCCATGGCATCCCGGGCGAGCTCGAAATCGAGCGAGGGGGAAGGGGAAAGCGCTAGGGTTTCACCAGGGGGTTCGTCGGCGTTCTTATCCGTGTGGGGAGGCGTCGGATGGTCACCGCGCGACTGATCCGAGCCATGGACGCGCTGTGGTTGTCCATCGCGCTTGGGTGAACAGGAGGAAGACGAAGAAGAGGGAGTTGGGTTGGCCTGCACTGTGCACTTGCGGCCCAGTCCAACAATGGGGTTTCTCCTTTTCTTTTCTATTTTCTGTTTTCTAATTTCTTCTTTGTTTTGCAATTTTATTTAATACCAAATGAATTTAGTTGAACTTAATATTTAGTACATAATTAGTAGGCAACATTTTGAGTTAGCACAAATGTTTCAATTTATTTTGAAATGTTTAAATATTTGTTTAAATTGAAATGGCTCAATTTAATGTTGTTGGTTTAGTTTTAATGAGGTTAAGGGCATTTTAATAATAAAAATGATGTTGGTTTATTCATGAAAAATACATAGTGAATATTTGCAACACCATCAACATTTTGTTTACTTTTTGAAGGAATAATAATTTGACTTGCAATTTGAATCTGAATTTGAGTTGAGTTTCAATCAAGGGGCAATTAAGCTTAGTAAGCATGGTGACATGGCATCATTAACATGGGATCACTGTAGCTTAACTATTGAGATGTTACAAAGGGAGGAGGAGACCTCCAAGCAGGATTCCGCCCTAGCTTTTCCAACAAGCTAGGAGGGTGCCATCCCTTTTTGGGCCTCTTATGCCCATTAGTTCTCCACTAAAAGGTCTTTAGCTATTTTCTTTAGCCCATAGCCCTAAATAAACCTAGGGGACTCTTAATCAATATTAGAGCCCTCTATTATTTATATTAGTTCACCGGAAATATTTTTCGCCTATATATATTAGGTCATTTCCCGATATTACCCGGTATTCCCCGAAACACTTCCGCTAACCCCAAAACGTTTTTGGTTTCTCTCGAAACTATTTATTTTATTCTAGAAACTATTTTGTAATATTTTCTCATACTCTTCACTCCACTAGAACTCAACAGATAATAATTCCCTTGAGTATGTGACCCTGTAGGTTTGGTCGAATATAGACACAAACAAAACTTCCTTTCATTCAATGATCAACAATAGAACCGTGGACATCCATGTTGACCCCTATATCCACATGAATGATTCGATTGAATCTTTGGTTATCATATGCTATTCCTTTTGATTCACGATACTTTACAAAACCTGAGGTGACATATATTGGTATCCTCTAAGTCATTCTCATGCTCATTGTACCTGTCTCCTCGTTACTGGTTTTGTTCTTCTTTCTCATTGTCATGTTCCAGCATCCTTGTGAGCTAGTCACCTACGTCTGTTCATACGGTGATGGATGTCGTCACGCCGAGAGGACCCTAATAATATCTCTCCATCGTCGGATGAGCAAACTCACTCTTGAGTTATCTTGCGCCTTGTTAAACTTTTCAATGAACTTATAAGTTGTTGTTGTGATCATCATGTTACAGATGGCGTTGGAGCAACCCCAGAGTGCACCGTCCAGTATGAAGTGACTTGGTACTCTCATGGTCTAAGGAACTAGGCATACATTAACTCTCTGTGTTATGGACTTGTGACGATAGCTTCTCAAAGTATAACAAACAAGTTGGGTCAATTTAATATGATCATTCTTCTAGCATCATACTCACAAAGTTGCCAGACATCCTTACACTTAACTTACGCCTATAATCAGGAAAATGTAACCATCATGCAACATTTGAGCTAGTCCTATAGGTGAGACTAGGAATCGGGTTTTACCGTTTATAACTCTACACATGCTTATGGGTTTTCCTCTCAGCCACATATTCAAGAATCGTAGCAGTTATAGCATAGAATATAAACATTTAATTATAAATTTGGAAATAAATAATACATTTATTATTGCCTTTAGGGCATATTTTTAACAACACGTTGTTGGCGCTGAACACCTTGGAAAGGAGTGGGGCGGCCGGAGGAAGGCACGGCAGTGCCCTTGGACTAGTGGATTTTTTATTGAGACAAACATGTGGGTCCCGCATGTCACAGCGCTCAGCTTAATGGTCAACCAAAAGGAGTTGACCTTGTGGTACCACATGGACCTGATCGATGGGCTGGTGATGTCATAATCAGGTCTAATTTTGGTCCAAACGGTACATAACAAGAAGTGGTAGTTTTTAGCCAAAAATTTAGAGTGAAATAGGTATGTTTCGAATAAAAGTTGTAAGGTGACAATTGTGAGGGAGGGTTGGTCACATTGTGGTAATTTTTTGTTAAATACTTCACTATGGTAGTAGCCCGTGAACATCTTCGACTAATCTGTTTGTAGCAACTGCAGAGGCCCGAAAATTTGAAACACTTGAACGGAAGTACCATCGAGAAAGAAGAAAAAAGGCATAATTACATAATTAGGATGCGGAGTATTTGCTCCCTAGCTCAAATGTTCCTGATGAACAGTAAAAGGTTAAAAGAAAAACTGATTTTTTTTTGTAGCGAACTTTGACCAATGTTTTGTGTGCTTGCAAGAATTTGTCATAAGATGATACTCGTGGAAGTCGTGGCAAAAAAATTCCAAGCTAAAAAAGGCTACATTTTGAAGTATTTTGGAGTTGTTTTACATGACTTCCACATTTGTCATTTCATGATGAAATTTTCAAGCACAAAAAATATTTGTCAAAGTTTGCCACAAATTAAAAAATTAGAATTTTTATTTTTTTCTTAAAGTTTTCTGTTCATCCGGAGCTCGCTTGAGCTCTGGGCAGAAGAAGACTTTCTCCATAATTACCCACACCCTCGGTACTACGGGAATAGGTTGTCGATAGTGACTGATTTTTCTGCGCGTTGTAGATCGTCTGTAATGTTCCGCAACCTTTGCTGCTGATGGAAAATTTCTTGGAGCTTCAGCATGAAGCATTGTCCTTGCACTGGCGGAGCTTTGTGAGGGTAAAACCAGGCCGTGGCCCGTCGGAGAAAAATAATAATTTTGTACATGTAAGAGCATTTCCAGCCAAGCCCCCAATACGCCCTCCCAGGCGATTTTTTCGCGCCGGCGCACAAAAAATCGGCACAGCCGCGCCCCAGAAACCCAATTTTCATCGGCTCGGGGCGAATTCAGCGTCGGCGGACTCAGGCCGAACCCGGCGCGCTGGTGAACGCTCGGGAGCGCCGGACGAAATGGTTTTGGCGCAAAAGAGCCGCGGACCCGTCGAGTCAGCGATTCTCGCCTCGTCGTCCTGCGAACGCCTCGGTTTCCCGAGGGGAATCAATGCCAAGGCTGCCGCCGGTCAGCCTTCCATTGATTCCTCACGGGGTGGCTCTTCACGGGCGGCGCGGCGCCGCCTGACTCCCCGCCCCGCGTACACACGCCTTCCTGGCGGCTATAAAAAGCCCCCCCCCTCCCGCGCGCCGTTGGCCACAAACGTCGTGCTCTCTGTCTCTCTCTCTGCCACCGACGAACCTCTCCTCTCTCCGACGGTATTCGGCGTCAAGGCCGAGCCCGCAACGGAGACCCCGCTTGGCCGGCATCGTCATCAACGAAGGCGGCGGCCGCGCCTCGTCCTCGGCTCCTCCCCGACTCGTCAAGCCGAAGACGGAGCCAGGGCTCCCCGTCGTGAAGACGGAGCCCGGGCTCCCCAACGGCGTCAAGGAGGAGGCGCTCGACGATGAAGCGGCCCTCAAATGGACGCGCGACGGCTGGCTGCAGACGGAGAGGGAGCGCCAGTGCGCCGCCCTCGCGCGGTTCGAAGCTCGTCGCTGTGGTCGGGACGAGGGAGTCATCGTCGTCCTCGACGACAGCGACGACGACGATGACGACGCGCCGGCACCGCCTGTCCGCCATGGAGCCACTGGGCAGGGGTCCAGCAGTGGCGGCCGCGTCGTGAAGAAGGAGAAGGCCGACGACGACGACAGCGGCGACGTCGGCGACTTCGCCGAGCTGATCGGCTTCTTCGCCCTTAGATTACTTTTTTTAGATAATTTATGTAAAACACCGAACATGTTTAATATAAATATCAAGTTTGCTGAATTTTACCGAACTTTGCCGAATTCAAAATTTTTAAATTAAAAAAAACGCGTCTGGAGACGACCCTGAGGCGAACGGCTGGGAACCCGGTCGCCCCCGCGCCGATTTTAGTGCCGACTGGCCCCAGGGGACGCGTAAAGTCGCCGCCTGGGGGGCCAACGGCCGGAGATGCTCTAACAGCCTAATCCCGGTACCAGATCAAACCAGCTCTGAGCTATATAGCCCCGACTGAGCGCTGAGCAGAGGTGGTGGAGAGGTTCCCATACGGCGGCAGCGCGGCCATTTCCCAGTCGGCTGCCACCGACGAGCGACCCAGGCATCAGCCGGCCAGTGCACAAGAAAATTTCTTTCTTTCTCCGAATTTTACTTCAAAACATCATCGCGATACACATCACTAATTTCACTGACTGCAGCAATCTGAAATTTCACTGACTAATGCTTACTAGATTATATGGTTTAGGATCAATTTTTTGGCCCGCCCAACTAATTTGTTGTAGCTCACCACTGGTCCTTGGCACGACATCTTGACTTGCAAAATATTGTGGTTGCCTCGGATTGCGAAGCTGTTGTACAGGAAGTAGATGTCCAATATATCAACTCAGAAACAACGCCATTACCTAGCAACCTTTGATTTATACTAGTTGTTCGAAATTCAAGGTGTGTGTCGATCTACCAAGGACTAGCAATCACAATATGCGTAATACTGAGATTTGTCAACGTGGTACACTTTTTTTTAACACAAGTAGGCGCCAACAAGCGCCAAATTTCCATTCATCTCAGAAGCAAAGTACAGCGTGAATTACATAGCCTTCCACCTGAAGATTTTGAAGAGGAAGTAAAAGAGGGCAAGAACCATTGCCTTGAGAGGAATGAGTACAACTGAAGACAGATTCTACTCTTGAGTTGAGAACCTGATAAGCACAATCATGAGCTACCCCATTGATGTTCCTGGGGATGTGATAAACAGCAACATTTAGGGAGGATGTGTCCTGGATAAACCTGCTGAGACGGCTGCGACATCTCCACGTGATCAAGACATCATTTATATTTCTGGACGCCGCCATCTTTGCCAAGGAAAGATTGTCGGTGAGGAAAACCTGATTAAGGTGAAGAGAGGCCGTCACTGCAGCTGCTAGCCTAATCGCCAAAGCTTCTGCACATAGAGGAGAAAGAGCATCATCCGCAGACGCCTGTATCATGATTTTCCTATCAATTCCTTGATCAGTAATATGGACAAAAACACCAATCCCAGTGGCACCCTCCAATCCCCTTCCAGGGATATTTTTCTTGCGCCAATCAGCATCAGAATAGACTTTAGTTCCTGCAATGAGTAAATCAGATTTGATTGTGGATCCCTGCAAAATTTGTTCTGCACATTGGGTTTGAGAGCTTGATGGTGCTGCAACTTGTTGGGCAGAAGATGGAGATGAGTTGGGGTCCAGTATAGCATGTGCTGAAGATATAGCATTAGAAGCAAGATGCACGTGGTGAGGAAGAGAGTCTTTCCTGCAAAACAGAACTTCATTCCTAGCTTTCCACAAACACCATAAGAAAGTGAAGATATTAGGGATAGAAGCATTCGGATGATGCAAATTACAGAGAGCAAAAATAATGTCAGGTATCGTAGAGTATTGAGCAACCAATATATCGGATCGAATATGCCAAGGCCTTGCAAACCAAGCTGCTCGAGCAAAGGAACAGAGAAAGAAAGGGCGGATTTCATCCTCCTCCAAATTGCATCTGGTACATGTAGTGCTTGCTGAAATTTGAGATGGACTCTAGGCCCATATAGAAATTTCTGAAAAATTTCTAAGGGCCCATGTGGATTATATGGCACTAGGTGTAGTGGGAAGTTTAGTCCCACCCCGAAAGTGGAAGAGGAGTTGGATCTTCTTATAAGGGTTTCTCTTCTACGTGCTATTGGGGCTTGAGAAGAGAAGAGGCCCTCGTGCACTCCTCCTCCGCCGCCCGCCTCGCCACGCCATGCCTCGCCTCGTCGCGCCGCGCCGCGGGTTTGAGCCGAGCCGAGCTCACACCTACGCGCTTATTTTTTACGTCGGATCGTGGGCTGTCGCGGCTGCGCCTATAAATGTGCGGTGTCTCCTAACCCTAGCCGCCACGAACAGATCACATCTGCTCACGCGCACGCCCACCTTCGTTCCTTTGCTGCTGCTGCCGCCGGTGACTCCATCCCGTCCGCCGCGTACACGGTCGACGGGAGAGCAGGTCTCCGAAACCACGCCCTTCTGGTTCCTGTACGGGGTGAGGGGCGAATAGGTTTTTGGGCAGCGATTACGCGACTGCTCGCTTTCGATCGTCTACTTCCTCTACGTCTGCGTCGCCTTCATCATCACCATGTCCACCGACGCTGACCGTGCCGCCGCCGAGAAAGTTGAAGCCGACAAGAAGGCCGCCGAGGATGCCGCTGCTGCCACCAAAGGCGCGGCCTCTGCATGGCCTACTGGAGGGTATAACTCGTTTATCCCGCTCCTACTGTTTTCTGTTTTAGCCATGCTAGCGTTATACGTAGATCTTTCTGCAATTAGCGTAGTATGTGCTTGCTTGACTGAATATCAGTATGTGCTTATTTGTGTTTATGCCATGCTAGTAATTTACTCGTGGATTAATTTAATCGAGAAATTGCCTATTTACTCAACAATCCAAAACCTATTATGTGTAGGAATTTCTCGGCAAGTGGCTTTGCCACTGCATTGAAACCGGATAAGTTTACCGGTACATACTTTAAGCGTTGGCAGACTAAGACCACGTTATGGCTCACGGCTATAAACGTGTTCTGGGTCACCGGTGTCTCCACGGGAACGATTGCTCCTGAACAGGAGAAGGCGTTCAAGGAGGCTACCGTTGTGTTTCTCGGAGCAGTTCTTAGCGTGATCGGAGATAAACTGGTCGCATATTTACATGTGCATGTCGCCAAGGATTTGTGGGAGGCGCTCGAATCTAAATTCGGGGCCGCCGATGCAGGGAGCGAGATGTATATTATAGGCTCATGAGATAATATGCATTGTTAAGGAGTTTGAACTTCTTAAGTGCGAGTTACCGGGCAAGTTTGTCGCGGGCTGCATAATCACTAAGCTCCCTAATTCCTGGAGGAACTTTGCCACCACTCTGAAACATCAGAGGCGTGAATTCTCCGTGGAGGATGTCATTGGCCATCTGAGTGTTGAGCAGAATTCAAGGGCAAAGGACTCGCACGGAAAAGGGGTCGAAGGGACTTCTATCGCTAAGCTCCCTAATTCCTGGAGGAACTTTGCCACCACTCTGAAACATCAGAGGTGTGAATTCTCCGTGGAGGATGTCATTGGCCATCTGAGTGTTGAGCAGAATTCAAGGGCAAAGGACTCGCACGGAAAAGGGGCCGAAGGAACTTCTGTCGCCAACATGGTGAACCAGAAGAACTTCAACTCCCACAAGCCCAAGGGAAAGAACGGTGTCCAACACAATACCTACTTTAAGAAGAAGGGTAAGAAGACCTTCAAGAAGAACAAGAAGGATGAGGGCTGCTTTACTTGTGGTTCGGTTGAACATTGGGCCAACGAGTGCCCAAACAAGTACAAGAAGCCAGGACAGGACTCCAAGTCTGTCAACATGATTGTGGGCAACAATGAGAATGGTGCATCTGGGTACAGTAATTTATTTACTGTTTTCTCAGTGTTTCAACCTACCGATTGGTGGGTGGACACAGGTGCAGGTGTTCATGTGTGTGCTGACATTTCATTGTTCACTTCTTACCAGGTCACAGGTCACGGGTCCGTATTGATGGGGAATGGCGCGAGTGCTTCTGTTCATGGTGTTGGCACGGTCGATCTGAAGTTTACTTCGGGAAGGATCGTGCAGCTGAAGAACGTGCAGCATGTCCCCGCCATCAAGAAGAACCTCGTTAGTGGCTCCCTTCTATGTAGAGAAGGGTTTAAATTGGTTTTCGAGTCTAATAAATTAGTCGTTACAAAATATGGACTCTTTGTTGAAAAAGGTTATGAGAGCGGAGGGATGTTCCGCCTTTCCCTCGCAGATTTTTGTAATAAAGTCGTGAACCATATTCATTCAAATGTTAATGAATCTGAAGTTTGGCATTCACGTCTTTGTCACATTAGTTTCGGTGTTATGATGCGGCTAGCCAAGTTGGATTTAATCCCGAGTTTCACTTTAGCCAAAGGTTCTAAGTGCCTTTCATGTGTGCAAGCTAAGCAACCTCGCAAGCCTCACAAGGCCGCGGAGGAGAGACACTTGGCACCATTAGAACTCATACATTCTGATCTTTGTGAGATGAATGGTGTGTTGACTAAAGGTGGAAAGAAATACTTCATGACATTGATAGATGATTCCACTAGATATTGCTATGTTTATCTGTTAAATACTAAAGATGAGGCTCTACACTACTTTAAAATCTATAAGGCAGAAGTTGAGAATCAACTTGAAAATAAAATTAAACGAGTCCGGTCAGATCGTGGTGGAGAGTACTTCTCGAGTGAGTTTGATTCCTTCTGTGCGGAACACGGCATTATTCATGAGAGGACGCCTCCCTATTCACCCCAGTCAAACGGGGTTGCCGAGCGAAAAAACCATACTCTAACTGATTTGGTTAACGCCATGTTAGATACATCGGGTTTATCCAAGGCATGGTGGGGGGAGGCTATATTGACGGCATGTCATGTCCTGAATAAAGTTCCGACAAAGGATAATGAGATCACTCCCTATGAGAAATGGGCAAAGAGAAGGACAACACTCTCGTACTTGCGGACTTGGGGCTGTTTGGTGAAAGTCAATGTGCCGATCCCCAAAAAGCGTAAGCTTGGACCAAAGATTGTGGACTGCGTTAATTTGGGCTACGCTAAGAACAGCGTTGGCTATAGATTTCTAGTAGTAAAATCTGAGGTACCTGACCAGAAGGTCGGTACAATTATGGAGTCTAAGGATGCTACATTCTTCGAGGATATTTTTCCTATGAGAGATATGCAAAGCACTTCTAGACAGGAATCTGAGGAGACTCCTGAACCTGCCATCCCTATGGAATATTATGAACAAACACATGATGAAAATCCTGAAGAGGATGACAAGGAAACCCTTGGTAGGGGCAAGAGACAAAGGACTGCAGAGACCTTTGGTGATGATTTCTTCGTGTACCTCGTGGATGATACTCTCACTTCTATTTCAGAAGCGTATGCCTCTCCAGAAGCTGACTACTGGAAGGATGCGGTCCGTAGCGAGATGGATTCCATCATGGCTAACGGGACATGGGAGATCACTGATCGTCCCTATGGTTGCAAACCACTGGGATGTAAGTGGGTGTTCAAAAAGAAGCTTAGGCTCGATGGTACGATTGAAAAGTACAAGGATAGGCTTGTGGCCAATGGCTATGACCAGCAAGAAGAGGAAGATTTCTTCGATACTTATTCACCTGTGGCTAGACTGACCACCATTCGAGTATTACTCTCGTTGGCGGCCTTGCACGGTCTTCTCGTCCATCAGATGGATGTCAAGACGGCTTTTCTAAATGGAGAGCTAAAGGAGGAAATCTACATGCAACAGCCTGATGGCTTTGTGATAGATGGTCAGGAAAGAAAGGTGTGTAGGTTGATAAAATCTTTATATGGCCTGAAACAAGCACCTAAGCAATGGCATGATAAGTTTAATACAACTCTGACATCTGTTGGTTTCGTTGTTAATGAGGCTGACAAATGTGTATACTATCGCCATGGTGGGGGCGAAGGAGTTATACTGTCTTGTATGTTGATGACATACTGATATTTGGAACCAACCTCAAAGTCATTGAGGAGGTAAAGTCGTTTCTATCTCAGAACTTTGAGATGAAAGACCTAGGTGTGGCTGATGTTATCTTGAATATCAAGCTACTGAGAGATAATGAGGGTGGGATCACACTTCTGCAATCCCACTATGTTGAGAAGGTGTTGAGTCGTTTTGGATATTCGGACTGCACACCATCTCAAACACCATATGATCCTAGCGTGTTGATTTGAAAGTCCAAAGGCATGGCTAAAGATCAATTGAGATACTCTCAAATTATTGGTTCACTGATGTACCTAGCGAGCGCAACGAGGCCTGACATCGCGTTTGCTGTGAGCAAACTGAGCCGGTTTGTTTCCAAACCGGGTGATGTACATTGGCATGCTGTTGAGAGAGTTATGCGCTATCTGAAAGGTACTATGAACTATGGACTTCACTATACCGGATACCCATCGGTACTTGAAGGGTATAGTGATTCGAATTGGATCTCTGATGCTGATGAGATGAAGGCCACAACTGGGTATATGTTTACTCTTGGAGGTGGCGCTATTTCCTGGAAGTCTTGCAAGCAAACGATCTTAATGAGATCGACAATGGTAGCAGAATTAACGGCATTAGACACATCTGGTGTTGAAGCGAGATGGCTTTGAGATCTTTTGATGGACTTGCCATTGGTTGATAAACCGGTTCCAGCTATCCTTATGAACTGTAACAATCAGACTGTCATCACCAAGGTGAAGAGTTCAAAGGACAACATGAAGTCCACCAAACACATAAGAATGAGATTAAAAGCTGTCAGAAAATTAAGAAACTCCGGAGTGATAGCGTTGGACTATGTCCATACGGCTAAGAATCTGGCAGATCCCTTTACGAAAGGACTATCACGTGTTGTGATAGATAATGCATCGAGGGAGATGGGTATGAGACCCACATGAGTTGCCATGGTAGTAACCCAACCTATGTGATCGGAGATCCTGTGAAGTAGGACCTGGGAAAACAAGCCAGTGGTGAACTGAGGAGAGTAACTATACTAACCCACTTTGTTGGAGATGCAATACTCTCGATACTGTATGGTAGGATGACTACTGTCTTAATGTGTTCTGAAGCTTAAAAAAGCAAGATGCTATCCTACAGAGCGATCTTTGGAGGAACACACCTATATGAGCCCGACTGCTGGTCACAGTCTATGAGATTGGGGTGATCTCTAGTAAGCTCATGAATAGGCCAGGAGTGTGACTTATATGCTCCACCCGAGGGGTCAGCCTTCGGCAGCCCAGTACTAGTAAGACATGTGGTCAAGCTTCTTTACGCCAAACTGACAATTCAAGGCATAGTCCATTGTTCAGTTGTGAAGGAGTGTAGCTACTTGCTCTAGGTTAAGTTCAACCTTAACAGGTCTTCACTGAAACACTGGTATATCGAAACAGTAATTGGAACAGAGGACACAATGGGCCCTCGAGATCTGTTGGGGGATTGCTGAAATTTGAGATGGGCTCTAGGCCCATATAGAAATTTCTGAAAAATCTCTAAGGGCCCATGTGGGTTATATGGCACTAGGTGTAGTGGGAAGTTTAGTCCCACCCCGGAAGTGGAAGAGGAGTTGGACCTCCTTATAAGGGTTTCTCTTCTACGTGCTATTAGAGCTTGAGAAGAGAAGAGGCCCTCGCGCACTCCTCCTCCGCCGCCCGCCACGCCTCATCACGACGCGCCGCGGGTTGCGGGATTGAGCTGAGCCGAGCTCACACCTACGCGCTTATTTTTGCCAGTCACTAACGAGAGTTCTCTGACAGCTGGGCCACGATCTGAGACGTCGGATCGTGGGCTGTCGCGGACTCGAACGTGGGTCGAGCCCACGTCTCTCCAGACGCGGCTGCGCCTATAAGTGTGCGGTGTCTCCTAACCCTAGCCGCCATGAACAGATCATATCTGCTCACGCGCACGCCCACCGTCGTTCCTTTGCTGCTGCTGTCGCCGGTGACTCCATCCCGTCCGCCGCGTACACGGTCGACGGGAGAGCAGGTCTCCGAAACCACGCCCTTCTGGTTCCTCTACGGGGTGAGGGGCGAATAGGTTTTTGGGCAGCGATTACGCGACTGCTCGCTTCCGATCGTCTACTTCCTCTACGTCTGTGTCGCCTTCATCATCACCATGTCCACCGACGCCGACCGTGCCGCCGCCGAGAAAGCTGAAGCCGACAAGAAGGCCGCCGAGGATGTCGCTGCTGCCACCAAAGCCGCGGCCTCTGCATGGCCTACTGGAGGGTATAACTCGTTTATCCCGCTCCTACTGTTTTCTGTTTTAGCCATGCTAACGTTATACGTAGATCTTTCTGCAATTAGCGTAGTATGTGCTTGCTTGACTGAATATCAGTATGTGCTTATTTGTGTTTATGCCATGCTAGTAATTTACTCGTGGATTAATTTAATCAAGAAATTGCCCATTTACTCAACAGTGCTAATATGGGCCGAGTACTTACCAGCCCTTGCTCTAGTAGGGAGGGCATGTCGAAGAAGCCTCCAAGCAAATGTTTGAACACGAGGCGCCATGTGCTTCTGCTTCCAAACCTGCTGCAATAAATTAGTAATGTTTGGAGGTACCTGCTTTGGCTGGTTGTTTTGCACCGCGTGAATCTGCTGCAAACAGAGCTTATAAGTGCTTTTTGAGATGCATTCTCCTGAAGGAGTGAGGTCCCAACAAAGGATGTCCCTGCAGCTATCAGTGACAATAGGAGTAGCAATAATAGCACTAGCAGTAGGCTCTTGAAAAAAGGTAGAGATGAGATGCACATTCCAGGCCTTTTGTTCAGGAAACCACATGTCAGAAACTTTGGCAGGGTAGACAAAATTACTATGTTGAATAATAAGGTGATCATACATGTTTTCCCGGGCAGTGCACCATGGAGAACTCCAAATGGAAATATTGCCTTGAGTAATTTGGTAGAAAGAATGATCTTTGAGCAGAGGCATAACTTTCAGAATGGATGTCCAGAAAGCCGATTTGGGGGTATTAGGAGAAGCTCTCCAAATGGAAGAGTCAGGAAAATATTTGGCTTTGAGCACTTGGTAGATGTGACTATCAGGATTCTCCGCAAGTCTCCAAGCAGCCGCAAGGAGAAGGCCTTGGTTCATGGCCGACATATTTTTTTATACCAAGTCCACCCTCCTTCTTAGGGGTGCAAATGTCCTTCCAAGCCCGGAGACATAAAGCATGAGAACCAGCTTCCTCTCTCACTCCAATCCACCAAAAATTCCTGATGATGGCAGTGACAGGAATTTCTTAGTGAAAAGGATATTGGACATGTAATAAACAGGAATGGAGGCAAAGACAGAATTAATAAGCTCAAGCCTAGCCGCATGAGATAGCTTGTCAGCTTTGTAGGAATGGAGCTTATTCTTGAACTTGTCATAGATGAAGTTGTAAGCTGACAAGAAAAATGTCCTTGGTAGGAAGAACAAGAGGGTGCCCTAAGTGAGTAGATGTATGGTCTATAAGGGAAACAGGAAAAATGTGCCTGATTTGATCAACAAGGGCTTGGCAGACATTAGCGCTAAACATCAATGTGGTACACTGAACATGAGCTACTTCCCCAAGGCCTAACTATGAGTGTTCTGTTGGAATTTTGCTAGTAGGCCTTTGGCCCAAAGCCCAACTAAAATTCTGAAATTCTCTTGGCCCATTCATGCACACATGTGAGTGGAGTGAGTGAGGCTAAAGTTTAGTCCCACCTCATAAGTTGAGAGAGAGTTGCACCTCTTTATAAGGTGAGCTCTTCTACCACTTGTATGAGCATGAGAAGAGGAGACCTACACGCGCGCTCCTCCTCCTCGCTCGCCTCGCCATGCCACGTCACGTCACGTCACGTCACGACGCGGGTTGCGGGATTGAGTCGAGCCGAGGACAGAGCTATGCACGTTGTCTATATTTTTGTTGCACGGGAAAAATTAATGAGTCATTAATTAATAATTAACGGACGCGTTAATTACTGAACCGTTTCCGATTCTTTTGGATCGTGACGACTCGGACGTGGGGTTTACTCCCACGACCTACCCGACCCGCACTATATAGTCAGGCAGACGTCTACCCTAGCCGCCGCCGCTTCGTATGGTTTCTCATCACCGTTCCAGATCATTGCACCGCCAAACAAGTCTTCTCCATCCCTCCTTCCGGCGTGCACCGCGAGAAGGGACAGCAGGCCTCCGGAACCCCGCCTCTCGTGATCCTGTACGGGAGAGGGGCGATCAGGTTTTTGGGGAGCGCACTCGCGCGACTGCTGGCAGCGACGACTTCGCGAACGACGACTTCTTCCCCGACCTCGGCAACCTCATCCTCGACGACATGGGCGACAACGTCAACGCCGGCGGTGCTGCACCCGCTGCACCGTATGTGATTCTATCCTTCCTGTTCGAGATCGTGGTAGAATTCATGTTACTAATATGTGCCCTAGATGTGATATGTTCATCTGCTATGCTAGTTCGCATGATTAGTTTAATCTCTGCTATTGTGGTCATGATTTATCTTCTGTTTATTCGGATTAAATCTCGTAGTAATTTGCTCATATTTCCAACAATCCAAAAACCTGATTATAGGCAATTTACTCCGAGTGGTTTTGCTGCGCATCTGAAGCCGCCTGCCTTTAAGGGGGCGCAATATAAGAGGTGGCGCACGAGAGCAGTCTACTAGTTTCAGACCATGGGCTGCTATGATGCCACCAAGGGCAAGCCTGAGGGCGATCTTAATCCAGCATAGCTGGAAGCTTTTGAGAAGATCGATACCCTATTTAAAGGCGCTCTTCTGAGTGTTCTTGATGACTCCATTGTGGATTCGTATATGTCGTTTGACAACGGCAAGGACATGTGTGGGCTGCGCTCGAGGCCAAGTTTGGTGCCTCGGACGCCGGCAGCAAGTTGTACGTCATGGAGCAATTCTATGACTACAAGATGACTGATGAGCGCCCTATTGTACAGCAGGCTCATGAGATACAGTCGCTCGCAAAAGAACTTAAGTACTTCAAGTGTGTGTTGCCGAACAAATTTGTTGCCGGAGGCATCATTGCCAAGCTTCCACCTTCGTGGAACAATTTTGCTACTTCCCTGAAACACAAGAGACAGGAGTTTTCCGTTGCGGATCTCATTGGTAATCTTGATGTTGAAGAGAAGGCGAGAGCAAAGGACACATGTGCTCGAGTTGCTGAGGGAGGTTCTAGTGCCCACATGGTACAGAAGAAGAACTTCCAGCCCAACAAGTTCAAAAACAACAAGAACAAAACTCAGGGCAAAGGCAAGTTTGATACAATGAACAAGCCATCACATTCTACCAACTTCAAGAAGAATTCTCATAAGAAGGGGAAGGGACTTTGCCATGTCTGCGGTGATCCTAATCACTGGGCTCCGAAGTGTCCTAACCGCTTTGAGGAGCGCAAACATGAGAAGAGCGGCAAGTCTGCTAATGTTGTCATCGGTTATACTGATATGAAGGAATCAGGGTACGGTATTTTTCCTACCATCCTTTCAGTATTTCAATCCCTGATTGGTTAATTGACACCGGTGCCAATGTACATGTTTGTGCCGATGCCTCCATATTTTCTTCTTACCAGGCAACAGGGACTTCACCCGTGCTGATGGGGAACGGGTCACATGCCATCGTTCGAGGTGTTGGTACGGTCGATCTGAAGTTTACTTCGGGGAAGACTGTGCGTCTGAAGAACGTTCATCATGTGCCGTCCATCAATAAAAATCTCGTTAGCGGTTCCCGTTTATGTCGAGATGGTTTTAAGTTGGTTTTCGAATCCAATAAAGTTGTAATTTCTAAGTGTGGACAATTTGTTGGAAAAGGCTATGAGTGCGGAGGCTTGTTCCGCCTATCTTTGTCAGATATTTGCACTAAAGTTATTAATAATGTTTGCCACAATAATGAGTCTGATATTTGGCATTCACGACTTTGTCATATTAACTTTGGTTGCATGACGCGGCTAGCCAATATGAATTTAATTCCGAAAATCTCTACTGTCAAAGGCTCCAAGTGCCAAGTATGTGTGCAAGCTAAGCAACCTTGCAAGTCCCATAAGACTGCAGAGGCAAGAGACTTGGCGCCACTAGAGCTTATACATTCTGATCTTTGTGAGATGAATGGCGTGTTGACAAAAGGTGGAAAGAGATACTTCATGACGTTGATTGATGACTCCACTGGATATTGTTATGTGTATCTTCTGAAATCAAAAGATGAGGCTTTGACTTTCTTTAAAAACTATAAAGCTGAGGCAGAGAACCAACTTGATCGAAAAATTAAACGGCTTAGGTCCGATCGTGGTGGAGAGTATTTTTCCAATGAATTTGATCTGTTTTGTGCGAAACATGGTATAATCCATGAGAGGACGCCTCCCTACTCACCCCAGTCAAATGGGGTAGCCGAAAGAAAGAACCGAACTCTAACTGATATGGTTAACACCATGTTAGACACTTCGGGTCTATCCAAGGAATGGTGGGGGGAGGCGCTAATGACTACGTGTCATGTCCTAAACCGAGTTCCCACAAAGCATAAGACCATGACTCCATTTGAGGAATGGGAAAGGAAAAGGTTGAAACTCTCTTACCTACGTACTTGGGGTTGTTTGGCGAAAGTCAATATACCAATTCCCAAGAAGCGCAAGCTTGGACCAAAAACCGTGGATTGTGTTCTTCTGGGCTATGCTTTTCATAGCATCGGCTATAGATTTTTGATAATAAAATCTGAGGTATCCGACATGCATGTTGGTACGATTATGGAATCAAATGATGCAACTTTCTTTGAGGACATATTTCCTATGAAGGATATGTCGAGTTCATCAAATCAGGAGATACCTACTCCATCTAGTGAGGAATTCACTGTAATTCCTGAACCCACCATTGCGATGGAACACGTTGAGGATCCTGTTGAGGGTGACAATGGAACTCCTGTGAGAAGTAAGAGACAGGGGACTGCAAAGTCTTTTGGTGATGATTTCATTGTGTACCTCGTGGATGACACACCCAGGACTATTTCAGAAGCCTATGCATCTCCTGATGCTGACTACTAGAAGGAAGCTGTACGTAGCGAGATGGATTCCATCTAAGCTAACGGTACCTAGGAGATCACTGACCGTCCTTATGGGTGCAAACCTGTAGGATGTAAGTGGGTGTTCAAGAAGAAGCTTAGACCTGATGATACGATTGAAAAGTACAAGGCACGGCTTGTGGCCAAGGGTTATACCCAGAAAGAAGGTGAAGACTTCTTTGATACTTACTCACCCATGGCTAGACTGACCACAATTCGGGTGCTACTATCACTGGCTGCCTCACATGGTCTTCTCGTTCATCAAATGGACGTTAAGACGGCTTTCCTCAATGGAGAGTTGAAGGAGGAAATTTACATGGAGCAGCCAGATGGTTTTGTAGTACCTGGTCAGGAAGGAAAGGTGTGCAAGTTATTAAAGTCTTTATATGGCCTTAAACAAGCTCCTAAGGAGTGGCATGAGAAGTTCGAAAGAACATTAACTGCTGCCGGCTTTGTAGTAAACGATGGTGACAAGTGCGTGTACTATCGCTATGGTGGGGGCGAAGGAGTTATTCTTTGTCTGTATGTCGACGACATATTGATCTTTGGAACCAAACTTGATTTAATCAAGGAGGTTAAGGATTTCTTATCTCGCTGTTTTGAGATGAAGGATCTAGGAGTAGCTGATGTTATCTTAAACATCAAGCTGTTGAGAGATGAGAATGGTGGGATCACACTGCTTCAGTCTCATTATGTGGAAAAGGTCTTGAGTCGTTTTGGGTATAGCGACTGCACGCCTTCTCCAACTCCATATGATGCTAGTGTGTTGCTTCGAAAGAATCGACGGATTGCTAGAGATCAACTGAGGTATTATCAGATTATTGGCTCGCTTATGTATTTGGCGAGTGCCACGAGGCCTGACATCTCTTTTGCTGTGAGCAAGCTGAGTCGGTTTGTGTCAAAACCGGGAGATGATCATTGGCATGCGCTTGAGAGAGTTATGCGCTATTTGAAAGGCACCGCGAGCTATGGGATTCACTACACCGGGTATCCAAGGGTACTGGAGGATTATAGTGACTCAAACTGGATATCTGATGCTGATGAGATTAAGGCCACAAGTGGTTATATTTTTACACTTGGTGGTGGCGCTGTTTCCTGGAAGTCTTGCAAGCAGACCATCTTAACGAGGTCAACTATGGAAGCAGAACGCACAGCATTAGACACTGCCACTGTTGAAGCAGAGTGGCTTCGTGAACTCTTGATGGACTTACCTATGGTTGAAAAACCAATACCCCCTATCCTGATGAACTGTGATAATCAAACTGTGATCGTCAAGATAAACAGTTCTAAGGACAATATAAAGTCCTCAAGGCATGTGAAGAGGAGACTAAAATCTGTCAGAAAATTGAGGAACTCCGGAGTTATTACGCTGGATTATATCCAAACGTCGAAAAACTTGGCAGATCCCTTCACAAAGGGTCTATCACGTAATGTGATAGATAATGCATCGATGGAGATGGGTTTGAGACCCACCGCATGAGTTGTCCATAGTGGTAACCCACTCTATGTGATCGGAGATCCCGTGAAATAGAAGTGGGAGACAAACTATTGGTCAGCTGGGAGGAGAGTATCCCCATATTAATTATCCCACTCCATGAAGATGCAATACTCTCCTGATCTGCATGGCAGGTTGATACTTATCTTAATGTGTTCCAAGTGGCTTATTCGGGTAAGCAGAGATGTTGTCCTGCAGAACATCTTCTGAGGACCACACCTATATGAATTTGACTGTTAACATCGCAGTCTGTGAGAATTGGGTGTTCTCTAATAAATTCATGAAAGGCCCTGGAGTATGACGTATATGCTCCACCCGCGGGGAAGCCTTGCGGCAGCCCAGTATCGGTCAAGAATTTGTGTGAAACTAGTTTCACAGAAAACTTGTAGTTCAAGGCATAGTCCACTATTCAAGTTGTGATCTAGTGTAGCATAAATTTCTAAGTGGAAGTTCAACTTCACAGTCTGCACTAAGCACCGGTATATAAAACAATGTTTTGGAACTAAATGATGAGATGTGCCAATGAGACTTTGTGGGGGATTGTTGGAATTTTGCTAGTAGGCCTTTGGCCCAAAGCCCAACTAAAATTCTGAAATTCTCTTGGCCCATTCATGCACACATGTGAGTGGAGTGAGTGAGGCTAAAGTTTAGTCCCACCTCATAAGTTGAGAGAGAGTTGCACATTTTTATAAGGTGAGCTCTTCTACCACTTGTATGAGCATGAGAAGAGGAGACCTACACGCGCGCTCCTCCTCCTCGCTCGCCTCGCCACGCCACGCCTCGTCACGATGCGCCGCGGGTTGCGGGATTGAGCCGAACCGAGGACAGAGCTATGCACGTTGTCTATATTTTTGCTGCACGGGAAAAATTAATGAGTCATTAATTAATAATTAACGGACGCGTTAATTACTGAACCGTTTCCGATTCTTTTGGATCGTGACGACTCGGACGTGGGGTTTACTCCCACGACCTACCCGGCCCGCACTATATAGTCAGACATCTACACTAGCCGCCGCCGCTTCGTATGGTTTCTCATCACCGTTCCAGATCATTGCGCCGCCAAACAAGTCTTCTCCATCCCTCCTTCCGGCGTGCACCGCGAGAAGGGACAGCAGGCCTCCGGAACCCCGCCTCTCGTGATCTTGTACGGGAGAGGGGCGATCAGGTTTTTGGGGAGCGCACTCGCGCGACAGCTGGCAACGACGACTTCGCGAACGACGACTTCTTCCCCGACCTCGGCAACCTCATCCTCGACAACATGGGTGACAACGTCAACGCCGGCGGTGCTGCACCCGCTGCACCGTATGTGATCCTATCCTTCCTGTTCGAGATCGTGGTAGAATTCATGTTACTAGTATGTGCCCTAGATGTGATATGTTCATCTGCTATGCTAGTTCGCATGATTAGTTTAATCTCTGCTGCTGTGGTCATGATTTATCTTCTGTTTATTCGGATTAAATCTCGTAGTAATTTGCTCATATTTCCAACATGTTCCTCTCCATGGATACCGCTACAATGTTGCACATTAGTCACCTGCACCGACACATGCCATCAAATCTTCTGTGCATGTGTGCTACTTCCTCCGTTCCTAAATATAAGTCTTTTTAGAGATTCCACTACAAATTACATACGGATGTATATAAACATATTTTAGAGTGTAGATTCACTCATTTTGTTCCGTATGTAGTCTATAGTGTAACCTCTAGAAAGACTTATATTTAAAAACGGAGGGAGTATTATATTGTCATAAGCTACATCTTATGTCTACCTCCGAATTAAACCTTGGTATTCTCTGGGCCAGGCTTTGCAAAACCTGACCTCAAAATCCCAAGCTTGTGCCCGGACAGCCCGAAACACATGAACGGTGCCGTTTTTTAATTGATATAACAAACTTTGCAATATTTAAATGATATATTATGCCTATATTTCTAATAAAATAGTCATTTATGCTTTGTTCAAGCTTCCGGACCATGCTTCGGACGAAAAGGTTTAGCCCAAGCCCAGCTCAGATGTTAGGCTTTCACATCGGGTTGTCTGGGCCAGGCTGTTCATGCCCGGGTCTACTCCAAACTAGGAGACAAGATACAAGCATCCTTTGCGAGAGCAACTAGTTGACGAGCGTTTCTTCGGGAGCCTCACAACGACCATTTAGGGATAGTCTGAGAGCGCACGCCACTTGGCGTGCTCTCAGCCACCACCACATGTTGCGCTTTGGGCACTTTTCTCGGATTTTATTTTTCTATTTTCTTCATGCGTTTTCGGCTTTTTAAAATGTTTTGTATGGGTTTTTTTTTACTTTTTTGGTTTTTCACCTGTCTTTCTTAGCTTTTGGACCAAAAAATAAATAAAAATCAAAATTTTGCGCGAAAAACGTGTTTTCTTTTTTGCTTCCATGAGAGGCACGATTTTGCTTTTGCGAGAGGCACAGCCCTACTTCTTGAAAATGAAAAAGAAACATGTTTTATTTTATTTTCTTTCGCAAGAGGCACCATTTTCCTTTCGCGAGAGCCACGGCCGCGGTTTTGCTTCCACGATAGGCACGACCATGCCTCTCGGAAACGGGAAAAAAGAACGTTTTCTGTTTGTTTTTTTCGCGAGAGGCACGGTTGTGTTTTCGCGAGACGTATGGCCATGCCTCTCAGGAACGGAAAAAAAACACGTTTTCTATTTTTATTTCCTTCCGCGAGAGGCACGGTTGTGCCTCTTTCAGAAAAGGAAAAAAACATGCTCCAAGTTCGATTTTTCTGTCTGGTTTTTTCGCGAAAAAAAAAAGTTCATGAAAACCTATCAACATGGAATCTAGTTTTGAAGATCTTAACGTGAGGAATCCAATGGTGAAAACGGCTCGAGATTTGAAAGTACGATTTAAGAGATAAAACATTTTGAATAAACAGATGTACGGATAAACAGATGCATTGCACCACTTGTCGTAACATGAGGAGATGAGAATGATCTTTTGAAGGAGTACTCCTTAATTAGTGATTTCAATACTTTGTCCCACAAAAAAAAATACAAGCATCCTAATCTAAATACTATCCCAATCTATAATAAGTTTATCATAATCTAAAGTAGTGGTCTAAAACGTCTTATATTAGTTTACACAGAGAGTACAACTTAACGTCCAACTATTACCTATCTTGTACAAGTATTCAACGTGACTAATAAGTATGAGCAATAAATCCATACGTTCAACTCAAAAGGTCAAGAAATTATTACAAGTATATAAACGTATCACTTTTTCAAGGAAAATAAAATAAATAAACACATCTGGTAACCTTTACACATGGCAGAGAGAAGCAGAAAAAGCGACTGGATGCTCATAACTGGCAGTATGTACTTTACATTGTCCACATACATACAGAAAGGGGAAGAATGCATACTCCACTCTGCCGCAACTAAATGATACAACAATATGGTGATTTAACTCATTTCACTGCACAAAAGGCTCTTGTCCTAACCTCTAAGGCTCTTGCTCGCCTCCAAGGGGGGAACATCCCCCAAATAATCGCTATTTACAAACGATTCCCCGCGCCTTTCTCTCCTCCTAACAGTATGTGTTAACTTAACACCAGGCTAAAATTGTTGGCCACCCAAAATGGCTATCCTTTCAGTATCACGACACCGGTCCGTTGCTTTGCAATGTGCGATCGGAAACAGACGAAAGCTCCTCCTCCAAGGCGCTAAGAAGATCAAGGTACTCGCTGAATACATCGTGTGACTGCAAGTGGTTTGCACACGTGTCAGAGACGCCTATAAGATTCATAAACCCTGAAAAATGAGCACCATTTGTGCTCTGCTAACCTGTAGAGTGATGCTATATGCTTTCCACAATCTCAGATCATGTCGAAAGAGATCCACCAAAACCTGAGGAAAATAAAAAGAATGCATTACAGCAGCAAGGACCACTAGTTTTGCAAAACCAAACAATTCACCTCTAAATGCTAATATTCACTGATAACAGTGCACCAACAAGATTAATATTATCTGATCTCAAAAAAAGATTCTACAACAATCAATCCATCCAGTTAAGTGCAAGTTGTGCGGCAAGTAAATACTAGTGGGCAGTAGTGAAGAACCAGATACATGGTAAAGCCAAAAAAACAACTTGAGCACAGATGCAAAGGCCAATTACAAGGTTACCAAAGAACCGCACATTCAAACATTTTAACTAGCGCATAAGAATTACTACCTCCGTCCTGGTTTATTGGTCCCCTTAATATTTTGTGCCAAAATTTTGACCATAAATTTAACTAATAAAATAATAATGCATGTCATCAAAAATTACATCGTCGGGTTCGTATTTAAACATAGTTTTCAATAATAGTATTTTCGATTACATGCATTAACATTTTGTTAGTTAAATCTGAGGTCAAAATTTGGAACAAAATTCGAAGGGGACCAATAAACCAGGACGGAGGTAGTATTAACCATGTCAAAGGATAGATCTATACAAGTATTACCTCTGCACGCCTCAATAAAGTTGCTAGCACGACAATCCATTCCTTAAACTTGACAGAACACATATGAGCAAGAAGGAACTCAGCATCTAGCCGGCTCTGAAGTGTGTCCATTTGGAGCTGTCATTAAAATATCAATAATACAAGTGAGAACATTATTCTTCAAGAAAAGAAGATGGAAAAAAATATTTAATAATATTCTTTTATTGTGTGACTTGCAAACTTTTAAACCAACCAACGGTGTATCAACTATTGAGGTATGTGATGCATCTGCTTGAACCAAGTAAACAGATGATCTACACAAGATCATCTCAGCTTATTGTTCCTGTATTTTCAATACTGTCAAGTGATTTGCTTATTTTCTCGAGCAAATCATCTCCCTAGGTACTTAAAAGACATTCATAACGTTCAGGTTCTAGATTTGTTGAGCACGGCACAACTAGCACGAGAAAACTGCGGCAAACACTACTATCATTTTTCCAAGACTAAGAACGTCAACACCATTTACAATGTGACCAATACCTGGTCGAATTTAAACAGACTGACATGGAGAGTTTCACTAGGGCTGTCAAAAAAGTTCAATCTCGACCAACCGTTTGACCATGATCTGTTCTAGGCTCGGCTTGAGTTCAGCTCGAGACACTAACAAGCCAAGCTCAAGCCTGACCTCAAGCTGGCAGGCTTTAGAAGCTCAAGCTCGAGAAGTTCGGTAAAGCTGGACAGTACCGGGTGTTCCACTGTCATTTCCCTAAAATTTCAAATGTCTAGCACCTGCTTAGAATCCCAAGCCCACCATTCTTCCGACCATGTGTTCAAGCCCGAATGGAGTCTTAATCCAAGAAGTAAATATGGCAGCAAATGCCCTAAACTGATTGGCTTTCTCAGTTTGCAATTAAGCACCGGTTCATGAGAATATTCCCCACAAAAAAAAGGCGTGTGCAAGCCTTTGACAGGTCAAGAGCCCTTCATTCTGCGACTCAGATAGGCTAGGATTCATGTCTCGGCCCTGGGTGTGTATTCGCTCAAGCTCGGCTCATTGACAGCCCTAAGTTTTACAGTTCAGGATTGCAGATTTTTCAAAATTTAAAATATGTAATATATACAGTACAAGCCCAAATGTTTTTGCAAAGCAAAAGTTCTAAATAACTAGGTGTCATTCCACTAATGATGATTTCATGACCAAGACAAAGACACCCAAATTTGCAAAGAAAATTGAGCACAAAGTAAAATTGAGGTATTGACTTGATGATTTGTTAAACAAAAACCTTTTCTCCAATTAGTTCAAGTGCAGATGCAAAATTCTCCAGTCGGGCAGACCCTTGCCTTTCTCGCTGAAGATATTCCTGCATGAAGTTACAATGAAGTATGATAACAAGTGGCTTTAAAATCAATAAAACTGTTACAATGATAAATGGTGAGAATCTCACCACAAGATCAAATTGAGTCCCTTTGACAAAAGCAACGAGCTTTGAAAGTTCCTTGCCAGACATCAAATAGCTGGCATGGCTCTCCAGAATGTTCATAACAGAGTTAATATGTGGGCTAAGTTCTTTCATTGAGTTACTGTCCAAAGAGGGAATAACACATAAGTTCTGATAACACCACCATAACCATCAAAAAAAAAGGACATGACCTTTTAAAGTTAACTACAAAATGTACCTTTTCAAGTCAGAAGATTGTCTTTTGTATGGCGAACGGAATAGAAGATAGCCCATAAACCTTGGAGATAGTTTTTCAGAGTCCGTACTGGCATTTTCAAAGTCTCTGCCAGACCTTAGCAAGAAGCGGACCTAAACAACATTGCTGGCATTCCTTAATTCCACTGGAGACTATAAATATAGGAAATAGACAGGTCATAGCATAAAAAGCATACCAGCTCCCCAGCAAGCTCGTACAGAGATTCATCGAGTGTAGCCTGCAAAGTTACAAACACTTGAAATTGAGAGCTTGAACATGTGAGACAACTAGTACATATACCAAAACCACCTTATGATTAAGGTAAAAGAATTACTTGAAGCAAACGGAGTGCACAATACTGACTGACAGCAGGGCCTTCCAGCTTAGCAATGACCTGTAATCATACAACATTTTACGCACTAATTCTTGAACTAAATGATAATAATGGTGAAAATAATCTTTGTTAGTGCATAACTCTGAGAAATACTATCATGCATCAGACATTATTTAACATATCCTAAAAGGGCATACCAGTATGTAGCAAGCAGCAGTCCTGTACCATCTCCGTTGGAAACATTCCTCGAACATCCTACCATGGAAGATCAGTCATATAAGAACGCAACAATTATATTTATTTCAAATGTTAATCAATCATTAACCACTGTCGACGCTACACAGTAGTTCGTTGGTAAACATCGTAAACATTTATTTAGAATCTGCACTCGCAAGATACCAAACGTTGGTGCTGGACTGGTAACAGTAAACCTTCTGCAAGTATCTATACACACCAATAAGGAACCAACGGAGTTATAAAAATTGACTGCCAATACAAATCAAGCGACATACATATCCTCTAAAAACCTAAGAAAATGGCCAGTTCAACAAAATACCTGAGCTCTACAAAATTAAGGTCATTCTGACCACACAAGACAGTAGTCCAAGTTAGCGTGATTAACAAGTCAACCGAATCAACAATGGATCATTCAGATTCTTGTTGATGGACACCAACTATGGCACATGGAAGTGTGCAAATCTACACTCTAGCTGATGCACGGCAATTACTAAGAGCAAGAGAGTTACAACTACAAGGTACGCATCTTCAAAAAAGGCAGCACACTTACTCTGTGGATCGTCCAGCTGCAGAGAAAAGATCTGCCCAGTGCCGGCCATCAGTTTTCCTAGCAACACTGACTACTACATCCATATATTCAGAAAAATTTCGAAGTAGGTCACATGTCTTCTCTAAAAGAGACTTCTTTGGAGATTCACCCTTTTGTGGAAGTTGATTTTTTATAGCACTTGGCCTGCAATTAGCAAAGTGGCCAATCAGAAAAAGAAGTTGATTCATTATTTAAGCAATGATGACATCAAAGCTAGCAACTTAGTGAACAAACGATGTAAAAATGCTACCAGTTACAGCATTAAATAGAAATATTAGAGTGATGGATGGCATCCATTTGAAAGAGTTCTATTATTAAAAACTACACAATGAACTATGACATGTTCCCATCTTTGTTTCAGCTCCAAATTGCAATATGCAGTAGATTTTACGAGGACAGTGAAAGAGTCAGAATCAAATACCTTGATATATCTGCTTCAAATACCGTAAACAGAAGCCACTCTAAACAGTGAGAGAAGTGAGGTTTCTCTGCTGACAAGTTTGCCAAACGTAAAGCTTCTTCATGTTTGTCTCTCTGTTAAATAAATAGAATGGAGAAGTAATTTTAGAGGCACAAGAAAATGATTTATACCATATTTATAACATAACATAGAAAAGTTGACGCAAGTAGTCCAATAAAGCATCATTGCAAACATATCTTCCCAGTAAAGCCAAAAATTAACCTTCCAAAGGCAACAACCCTAGATTAATGTAAGTGAAATCATCTTTTTTTATGCTTGCAATAAAGTATGTCCGAAAGTCCTGCTACACAGTTCAACGCGGGCAAATATCATAATATAACAGTCCAAAAAATAAATGAATCCCAGCGTTCTCCCTAACGTAGGCAGAAGCCATGTTAGCTTTGCATATTCAGTCAGTAAGACAGCAGATAACGCCACTTATCCAAGCTAAAATCAATGGTGAGAAAGGATTTAGATGACAATGCATAAAAAATTATTCGTAGATCACATTGGATGTGTGTAGCAATGTTTATGCAATCTTCATCAAACTTGGCCCTTTACTTTCATCTTTAAAGCATAAGTCCTGTTTTAACGGGTTGTGTATTAACACTAATCTGATGTAAGAACTCAAATTTAGAGGCACTGCTAGGAGCCCCAAAAGTATATATTTGACTAATGTGAGAATCAGACATTTTTCCATTCTTACCAGATTAATGGAGAAGTTTCTAATATTGCCTTTATCTTAAAAAAAAGTCAACTGATAGAAAACATACACCAGAGAGGAACGATCATTGCTAACTCTACCTGAAGAAGATGCCGTAGTAAACAATGCAATATTGTTTGCGCTTTTGGAGAAGGCTCAAAGCATGGGAACTCTGCGGTTGAAAAGGACGTCCTCTGAGAAACACCAACAACTGCACCAACATTTGGCAGGAGACCAAGAGGATACACCTCACGGTCAAATTCAAGCTCTGGATCCAACTACAGAATCAAATAAAACGTGCTCAATTATAATTTATGATAACATCATGAAAAGCTTTTCATTTGATAAAAGATCAGCACATAAAAATATCACAGCTTATATTAACAGATTTACCCAAAAAATATAAGCATTTCACATTAAGTAGGTGGAAAACTCCAAGCAGATATAAAAACCATTGCTTGACCTAAGAAGTAAGATCAGTACCTGCAGAAAATCCTCTTGCCTAAAAGGATTTGCTCCATGTGATGGGTACCATACCTGAAACAAAGCAGTTTCTGCATAAAAGGATAGCAGGCAAATACGACCCAAAGATACATGTGCATAATAAAGAAAATATGTATTAAAGAATACCATTAAAACTGACCTGCATCCCTTGATGGCCATAGTCAAGCCATGACACCTCTTTGATAAGATTACTCTTCTCTTCTTCTTGAGAACCGACGACCCAGAAGAGTTCAACTGAATTTGTAAGTGCTTGCTCATGTCCATCATCCATGTCCAGCACAGAAAGTTCCCCATTCACCCGCAAGATCAGACATCTGATATATTGCAAGCCAAATAAAAATCAAGGAGAATAGGACCAAGTGACATCTGGATTAAAATATACCTTGAAGGTTGTTGGGACGACAGGTTAGAAGATTCATTTGTATCCCGCTTCAGCACACCTTCATCAGTTGGTTCAGGAATCAAGCGCATTGAAACAGGTGGGCTCTTTGGACTCATAATTGAAAGTTCTCGAACTGTTGAAAGCTGTTTAATCATGGAGAAATGTACGTTGTAAGGCAGAAGCTAACAAAAGAATCTACATTGAGGATGCAAAATTCTCACGTCACCTGTAAAACTGGACTACTGGTAGGTGACAATTCTCCCGAGATCATCACATGGAATATATGCACATCAAATGGACTGTAGGTAACAAGAATGTAATCCTGAAAGACATCCATGACAATGGGTCTACCAAGCAGTGGTTTCCGGTAAAGTAAGGAGCTATGATCAAGGTGATATCTTGGGAAAAACAGCAGCTCGTACCTAAGACAAATGCAATGAACAAGGCATATTGTTAAATGGTAAATAGCAAGTCATACACATGAGAGAGAGAAGTGGTCTTTAAATAGGTAACGAGGCACTGAGAATAGAAAATATTAATGATTCTTTTGACATATAGCAAACAGTGAGGTTCAGACAGTATCTATGTGAGTTCAAGCACTTGCTCAAAGCATGAAGCTCAGTAAACATAAATAAATAAATAAAGAGCTTCCATGCGCAGAAAGTTTCAGACTTGAGACAGTTACCAGATAGCAAAAAATAAGGTAAGAAAGTGAGACTAACGTGTTTGATGATTCAACATAATTGCATATGATGACTATTTTACCCAGCCACAACAAGCCTTTGCATTGAATCTTTTGCTCTTGAGTAACATCCCCAAAAAAACGCCATCTTTTGTTTCGCAAATCATACAGCACTAGGCCACGAGAGCCAGCAACTGCCAAGTACATGCCATCATCACTTGCAACTACATGCAGAACTGGCCAGTTCTGTGAACTATAGGACACCTGTTTCCAAAAGAGAAGTGTTAAAATTATCCATACATCAACATATGTTGCACTTTATTACCTAATAAACAGATCAAAAGATGAAACCGAAGACTTAACTGGAACATTAAGATGCAATATCTTAAGTTCATCAGTATCATCAGGTTGCACTAACAGGATTCGGTCTTCGCCATAAAGAATCTGGCGAGTATATGTTGTGCTCGAAAGTCCTCTGTTGAGGCAACATTTGGCAAATGAGAAAGCAAGAACCCTTTCTGATAAGCTTTCTTCAACTGCAAATAATTTATATCCATAATCATCCCATTGAATGTGTGATGTCCCACCCATTAGAGGCTCAAATTTTTGGGCATTAGGTTTAACCATTGGAGACAAAGCAGAATTCGATCCGGCTTGACGAAATGTGCACATCAACCGACATCCAGATACAGACCAAACAGTAAGTCCCCTAAATTTCCATCCAACTGCAAAAGCACAATTGTCAGGCGTCCAAGATATACAAGTGACTGGACCGGTATCTTCCACTGAATACCTACAAATTTTGTCCAAGAAAAAAGAACAGTTATCTCAGCTTCAATAGAATAATAACTGGGAAAACATTGCTGTTAAATCAACCTAGTACACGTCAGTCGCAAATGACAAGACAAAATATTGAAACATTGACATTTCTGGCAAAATGACATGTTTAAGTGTATGCACGAAAAGACAATATTGGCGTTAGGTGCTTAACCAATACAATCAGGCACTCAAAATTCGCTTGAATTTGTAACACTTTGAGATGACAACATCTACTAAAGTAACAAAATGTCTCAAAATTCCACTGATGTTTCATTACATGTAAGAAGGGTTTCCTAAATCAGTACAAGTTTGCAACCAACTGCCAGAAAATTAGATCGTCAGAACTCAGAACAACCAATGCAACTTGTACTTAACAGCTTAAGAAAAACATATATCTGTTTGAGAGGCTTACCCCCAATCAAACAAAGAAAGAGTGCGTATATGCCGCGCATTCTCAGCCAGGTCATACAATTCAACAACACCTCTGCTGCACCCGACAGCAAGAATCTGCTGTTCGGAAGCCACAGAAGTACACATTGCATCACCAGTGCTCAACCATCTGTCTACCCTGATGCCGCTGGTTTGCTTCAATCCCTTCTTACCGACCGTACAGAGCGCAACCTGACAGTCTGAGTACACAGCAACTAGCAATCTTAGCTTCACCGACAACTCAACATGGACGATAGCAAAATCCCCTGTGCAGCAGGGAGCAGGCCTTGCATTAGAATTTCCTCGCAAGCTAGGCGGGTCAAACACCAAAGCATCTACAACGGCAGCGGTTTTGTCGGGCGAGCATGAGGAGCAACGAAGCTTGAAGCTGTCCGAGAACTGGCAAGCAACAACAACAACACACGCAGCATGCTTAAGATAGCAAGTAGGAAGCAAAGATGGCACAACTACTACACACTTCGCTTCTATCGGGCGACTTACAAGAAACAAAAGCAGTATGCATTTCCATGTACCTCAGCATTCCAGGACACGACCTGCAAGTGCCCATTGGACAGCCCAAGGAGCATGCTCTTGCTGTCGCACGCAAAATTGCTCCTGCAACATGATACAACGCTTCCACATTAGCTTTCCGTTTTCTCGGAATTTAGCGTCGCAGTTTTCAGACATGGTAAGGAGCAGCAGCGGATACCGTACGTTATGGAAATGTCATTGGCGAGAGGGACCTTCTCGACGATAATTTGGGATAGACCGGCGAGGCAGAGCCCGGGGAGCTGCTTGCCCCCGACGATCAGCGGCTTCCCCGAGAGCTGCACCTTGTATATGTGGAGGTAGAAGGAGGAGGTCTGTGCACAGCACACAGACACATGGAAGTGAGTCGTTGGGCGGAAGAGGGAGAGAGCGGGCAGGGGGCAAGAGGGGAGAGGCTGACCAGGACGGCGACGGTCTTGGCGTCGGGGCTCCAGACGGCGTGGGCGTTGGGGCCGTGCGCGGCGAGGGAGTCCGGGGAGCGGTCGAGGCGGGCGAGGCGGACCTTGTGGTGGGAGGCGGACCAGAGGTGGAGCGAGGCGGGGCAGACGGCGAGGAGGAGGCGGCCGAGGACGCGGAGGAGGACCGCGCCGTCGGACTCGCCCGGGTCCAGCGGGATCGACTGCGGCCACCCGTACGCCATGTACATCGCGGCGGCGGCGGCGGCCCCCCCTCGCCGGCGGGCGGGCGAGATGCGGCGCGGGTCGGGGGGAGATCTGAGGGGAGGCTGGTGGGCGATGCGGGAGATGCACACCGGTTTTCTTTCTTTCTCTCTTTATTTTGGCTTTTCGCTTTTCTTTTTTCCTTTGTCAATTGTTTATTTCAGAATCAGATCGGAGATTCCTGGCCATCAGATCGCTGCTTTTTTTTTTGAAATCTTGCCTGCTTTATTCATTCAAAGGAATTGTTACAGGTACAAGGTACGGGTCATGGGGTAACCCAACCAAACATGTCTATCTATGTCTAGATTACAAGTAAACTTGGCAAGATTGTGCGCTTCGAAATTGAAATTCCTACGCTCTAAAACAAAAGAGCAAGAAACAAAACTATTGCTATGATGTGTTATTTCATGTACTAGCGCCGCATTAGGGCCTCACGTTCCTCTGTTTATGTCATTCACCGCCTCTTGGCAGTCCGAGGCCACATATACCTTCTGCTCCGCAAGATCATCAGCCAATGCTAACGCTTCACGGCAAGCAAATGTCTCCAGCAACAGCAGATCAGTCACGCCATAGTAAACCACAGCTGATGAGCCGAGGTAGTTGCCTTCCTGATCACGACAGAACGCCGCTACTGCCCCTCCTCGCCTGGTTCGGCCAACCGCTCCGTCCACGTTGATCTTCGTTGTGCCACTGGGAGGCGATAGCCACCTCTTTGGCTGTTGGGCCGGGATTGATCTTGTGATTTCATGTTCTCTCCCAACGTGCAGCATGCCCAACTCTGCAATGTACTCCCTCCGTTCCACAATACATGACTTCCATTTGTCAAAATATAGATGTATCTAGACATGTTTTAGTATATAGATACATTCATTTTTGGACAAATGGGAGTCAAGTATTTTGGAACGGAGGGAGTAGTTGTTAATGAAAGACGCCGTCTGTTGTGGACTCTGAAATATTGATTCATATACCGCCTTTCTCCTTGCATGCCAAATGGCCCAGAGTGTGATGACCATTCTAGTGAATTTGTCGTGGTCCAGACTTTCATTCAACTCGAACAACCAAATCCTCGCATTAGCTTCCAGGTTATCCGACATCTGGGAAAGCAACGCTTCATCTAACAGTGCCCAGGCACAACGTGACATCGTACATGCAACTAGGGCATGTCGCAAGAATCCTCACACCCACAAAGCGGGCACACGTCTTGCATTGACATATTCCTTCGTTTCAAAACATCAGTTGTTGGGAGCGAATGGTGAGCAAGTCTCCAAAGAAAAATTCTCACTTTCGAAGGGACTTTTAATTTCCAAAGTGCACTCCAAGATTTTTCGTCCTTCTCAGAGTTGGACGTCCCGCTGCCACCATTTAGCCAGTCCTCCCACTGGAGCTTAGTCCTGAGCAAGAATCTATAAGCCAAGCTCACACTAAACTGACCCTTCTTGTCCGGGTTCCATGCCCAAAAATCTTGTATATTACAAGTGCATATCGGAATCTTCAAAATTGCCTCCGCATCAATAGGAAGAAAGACTGTCCGGACCAAGGTCTTGTTCCAGGAAGCTGTCGCAGGAGAGAGCAGCTCCGAGACAAGCCTAGGGGGGTCCGCGACCAAAGATGTGATAGGTCGAGGGGTCATGTCCTTTGGTATCCAGTTGTCGTTCCATATGTCCGTAGTTTGGCCATTACCAATCCGGCGTATGATTCCTTGTTTAAGCAAATCCCTTCCTTCCAAAATAGCCCGCCATATCTGAGAGGGCCTGGATCCCAATTCAGCTGTGAGGATCGTCTTGTCAGGGAAGTATGCCGCCTTAAGTATCCTTGCACTCAAGCTTGTTGGTTCATTCAAAAGTCTCCAAGCCTGTTGCGCCAATAAGGCAAGATTAAAGATCTCCAGATCTTTGAAGCCAAGCCCTCCCAAGTGTTTTGGACGTGTCATCACATCCCATGAAACCCATGCTGGTTTGCGCTCTCCCTGCCTGCATCCCCACCAAAACTTCTTGATTATAGATTTGATATGATCACATAGGCCTCTTGGGAGCTTAAAACATGACATAGAAAAAACGGGTATGGCTTGGGCCACGGATTTAATTAGCACATCCTTCCCACCAGCAGATAGACATTTGCTCATCCATCCCTTCACCTTGTCCCATACTCTGTCGCTCAAGTATTTGAACGTCCCCTTTTTTGAGTGACCCACATCCGTCGGCATACCCAAATATATGTCGCTCAATGATTCATTGGGAACTTGCAAATGGCCTTTGACCACAGCATGCACTAGTTCTGGGCAGCCCTTGCTAAAAAAGGATCGAGGATTTATCTCTGTTTATCCTCTGACCCGATGCCATGCAATAAGAATCCAATAGGTTTGATACTTTTTCTGCTCCATTCACACTTGCCCTGAAAAACAGCAGGCTATCATCCGCGAATAAAAGATGGTTCACCACCGGTGCCGACGGCGCCACCTTAATGTCGCTGAGCTGGGATGATTGGTTCTGGGATTTTAAGAGGCACGAAAGGCCCTCTGCTGCAATCAAGAAAAGGTACGAGAGATTGGATCTCCCTGTCGGATTCCCCTTGTAGGTTGGAAAGATTCTGACCTCACACCATTAACATAACAGAAAAAGAGACTGAGCTCACCATATTCATCACGACTGAAACCCAAGGTGCTGCAAAGCCCAGTTTCTCCATGATAGACTTCAAATAAGACCACTCCACACGGTCATATGCTTCCATCATATCAAGCTTCAAAGCTGCAAATCTGTTATTTTTTGCTATATTCCTCTTCATGAAGTGCAAACATTCATATGCTGATATGATGTTATTAGTTATTAGCCTCCCTGGCAAAAAAGCGGATTGCTCCTCTGATATTATGTCAGGCAGGATCAGTTTTAGCCTGTTTGCTAGCACTTTCGAAGCAATCTTGTATAACACATTACACAGGCTAATAGGACGAAACAGAGATAATAAAGTTGGATTTGATACCTTTGGGATGAGAACCAGCAATGTGTCATTCAAACATGCAGGGCTCCCTTCTCCTTTCACAATAGCCAACACTGCCCTAGTCACCGTTTCTCCACAAATATCCCAATGCCTCTGAAAAAAGTGAGCTGGAAAGCCGGCAGGGCCTGGAGCTTTAGTAGGAAACATCTGAAATAGAGCGGCTTTAACTTCCTTCGCCTCAAACGGGGCCAGGAGCATTTCATTCATCTCCGGTGTAACCTTCACGGGCACATGCTGAAGAACATCTTCCACACCTTGTACTCCCTCCGAAGTATAGAGTTGCTTGTAAAAATCAAGTGTCATTTGTTGCATCTCAGTAAACTACGAGGTTACTTGCCCATCCAGTTTTTCCAGAGCCTTTATCAAGTTCTTCCTCCTCCTCATGGAAGCCCGCATATGAAAAAAATGGGAATTTCGGTCCCCTGCACAGAGCCATTCAACGCGACAACGTTGTCTCCACATCAATTCCTCGCGCAAGTAAAGTTCGATCAAGCGATCATTAATTTTGATTTCTGCATGAGACGGACCCACCCGACTAACATCACTTCGAAGACGATCCAATTCCTTCTTTAAACTCCTAATTTCTCCCCTTACACTTCCAAAAGTGGTTTGTGCCCACACGCCCAGGTTCCTAGCCAGCGCTTCAAGATTTGTGCGGACTTCACCAACCATTTGATAGTGACCGTTGGCCTCCCATGCAGCCTCAACTGTTGGTTTCAGGTCGGAGTGTGGTTCCCACATCACCTCATACCGGAACTGTTTTGTTTTCTTGGCGCCCATGTTTGCTTGCACTAGCTGTACGAGGATAGTCGAGTGATCAGAGGTTGTAGTCGTTACGTGTTCCACAGCCGCAGTTGGGAACAACCCACACCAGTCAACCGAGCCAAGGGCCTTGTCTAGTCTTACATGAGTATACGATCCTCCCGTGACTTTCTTCTCATAGGTCCACTTAGTTCCCTTGAAACCAAGATCAATCAAGCCACATACATCAACCGCATCTCTGAATCATTGTATTTGTGATTGGCTCCTTGAACCAATCCCGTCGTGTTCATCATGCCTCAACACTTCGTTGAAATCCCCTACACAAACCCATGGAAGATCATGGAGGGTGGACAGGTTCTTCATGGTAGTCCAAGTGTGATGACGAAGATGGGTCTGTGCTTCACCATAGAAACACGACAGCCTCCAAGGTTGATCACCCACACCGGTAATCTTACAATCAATGTGATTCTTTGAGTAACCCAAAATCTCATTCTTTATTTCATCATTCCAAAAAATAGCTAAGCCTCCACTTCTACCAGAGGCATCAACAGCAAAGGAATTATCATAGCCTAAAGTACTTTTCAATTTTTCCGCTCTTTCCCCACTGATTTGGGTTTCAACTATACAAAGTACTCTAGGGGCAAACTGCTACCTCTTGAGCACTGCGTTGGATTTCCCCGAAGAGGAAAGGATGATGCAGCAAAGTAGCGTAAGTATTTCCTCAGTTTTTGAGAACCAAGGTATCAATCTAGTAGGAGGCTACGTGCGAGTCCCTCGTACCTACACAAAGCAAATAGCTCCTCGCAACCAACGCGAATAGGGGTTGTCAATCCCTTCACGGTCACTTACAAGAGTGAGATCTAATACATATGATAGATAATTTTTTTGGTGTTTTTGGTATAAAGATGCAAAGTAAAATAAAAAGCAAAGTAAAAAAGCAAAGCAATAATAAAGTGATGAAGATTAATATGATGAGAATAGACCCGGGGGCCATAGGTTTCACTAGTGGCTTCTCTCAAGAGCATAAGTATTTTACGGTGGGTGAACGAATTACTGTTGAGCAATTGACAGAATTGAGCATAGTTATGAGAGTATCTAGGTATGATCATGTATATAGGCACCACGTCCGAGACAAGTAGACCGACTCCTACCTGCATCTACTACTATTATTCCACTCATCGACCGCTATCCAGCATGCATCTAGAGTATTAAGTTAATGAAAACAGAGTAACGCCTTAAGCAAGATGACATGATGTAGAGGGATAAATTCATGCAATATGATAAAAAAACCATCTTGTTATCCTTGACGGCAACAATACAATACGTGCCTTGCTGCCCCTACTGTCACTGGGAAAGGACACCACAAGATTGAACCCAAAACTAAGCACTTCTCCCATTGCAAGAAAAACCAATCTAGTAAGCCAAACCAAACTGATAATTCGAAGAGACTTGCAAAGATAACCAATCATACATAAAAAAATTCAGAGAAGATTCTAATATTGCTCATAGATAATCTTGATCATAAACCCACAATTCATCGGTCTCAACAAACACACCGTAAAAAGAAGATTACATCGAATAGATCTCCACGAGAGAGGGGGAGAACATTGTATTGAGATCCAAAAAGAGAGAAGAAGCCATCTAGCTACTAACTATGGACCCGAAGGTCTGAGGTAAACTACTCACACTTCATCGGAGGGGCTATGGTGATGATGTAGAAGCCCTCCGTGGTGGATTCCCCTTCCGGCGGAGCTCCAAAACAGGCCCCAAGATGGGATCTCGTGGGTACAGAAGGTTGCGGTGGTGGAATTAGGTTTTTGGCTCCGTATCTGATCGTTTGGGGGTACGTAGGTATATATAGCAGGAAGGAGTATGTCGGTGGAGCTTCGTGGGGCCCACAAGGGTGGGGGCGTGCCCTAGGGGGGTGGGCGCGCCCCCTACCTCGTGCCCACCTCGTGGCTTTCTCGACGTAGGGTCCAAGTCTCCTGGATCATATTCGGTGAGAAAATCACATTCCCGAAGGTTTCATTCCGTTTGGACTCCGTTTGATATTCCGTTTCTTCGAAACACTGAAATAGGCAAAAAAAATAGCAATTCTGGGCTGGGCCTCCGGTTAATAGGTTAGTCCCAAAAGTAATATAAAAGTGGAAAATAAAGCCCAATATGGTCCAAAACAGTAGATAATATAGCATGGAGCAATCAAAAATTATAGATACGTTGGAGACGTATCAGGCATCCCCAAGCTTAATTCCTGCTCGTCCTCGAGTAGGTAAATGATAAAAACAGAATTTTTGATGCGGAGTGTTACTTGGCATAATTTCAATGTAATTCTTCTTAGTTGTGGTATGAATATTTAGATCCGAAAGATTCAAGACAAAAGTTTAATATTGACATAAAAATAATAATAATTCAAGCATACTAACAAAGCAATTATGTCTTCTCAAAATAACATGGCCAAAGAAAGTTATCCCTACAAAATCATATAGTCTGGCTATGCTCTATCTTCACCACACAAAGTATTTAAATCATGCACAACCCCGATGACAAGCCAAGCAATTGTTTCATACTTTTGACATTTTCAAAACTTTTTCAATCTTCACGCAATACATGAGCGTGAGCCATGGATATAGCATTATATGTGGAATAGAATGGTGGTTGTGGAGAAGACAAAAAGAGGGGAAGATAGTCTCATATCAACTAGGCGTATCAACGGGCTATGGAGATGCCCATCAATAGATATCAATGTGAGTGAGTAGGGATTGCCATGCAACGGATGCACTAGAGCTATAAGTATATGAAAGCTCAAAAAAAGAAACTAAGTGGGTGTGCATCCAACTCGCTTACTCACGAAGACCCAGGGCAATTTGAGGAAGCCCATAATTGGAATATACAAGCCAAGTTCTATAATGAAAATTCCCACTAGTATATGAAAGTGACAAAATGAGAGACTCTCTATCATGAAGATCTTGGTGCTACTTTGAAGCACAAGTGTGGTAAAAGGATAGTAACATTGTCCCTTCTCTCTTTTTCTCTCTCTTTTTTTATTTTTTTTATTTGGGCCTTTCTCTTTTTTATGGCCTCTTTTTTTTATTTTTCGTCCGGAGTCTCATCCCGACTTGTGGGGGAATCATAGTCTCCATCATCCTTTCCTCACTTGGGACAATGCTCTAAAAATGATGATCATCACACTTTTATTTTTCTTACAACTCAACAATTACAACTCGATACCTAGAACAAAATATGACTCTATATGAATGCCTCCAGCGGTGTACCGGGATATGCAATAAATCAAGAGTGACATGTATGAAAGAATTATGAATGGTGGCTTTGCCACAAATACGATGTCAACTACATGATCATGCTAAGCAATATGACAATGATGGAGCGTGTCATAATAAACGGGATGGTGGAAAGTTGCATGGCAATATATCTCGGAATGGCTATGGAAATGCCATGATAGGTAGGTATGGTGGCTGTTTTGAGGAAGGTATATGGTGGGTGTATGATACCGGCAAAAGGTGTGCGGTATTAGAGGGGCTAGCAATGGTGGAAGGAAGGAAAGTGCGTATAATCCATGGACTCAACATTAGTCATAAAGAACTCATATACTTATTGCAAAAATCTACAAGTTATCAAAGCAAAGTATTACGCGCATGCTCCTAGGGGAATAGATTGGTAGGAAAAGGCCATCGCTCGTCCCCGGCTGCCACTCATAAGGAAGACAATCAATAAATAAATCATGCTCCGACTTCATCACATAACGGTTCACCATACGTGCATGCTACGGGAATCACAAACTTTAACACAAGTATTTCTCAAATTCACAACTACTCAACTAGCATGACTCTAATATCACCATCTTCATATCTCAAAACAATTATCAAGCATCAAACTTTTCTTAGTATTCAACGCACTCAAAAGAAAGTTTTACAAATCTTGAATACCAAGCATATTAGGATTATTAAGCAAATTACCATGCTATTTAAGACTCTCAAAATAATCTAAGTGAAGCATGAGAGATCAATAGTTTCTATAAAACAAATCCACCACCGTGCTCTAAAAGATATAAGTGAAGCACTAGAGCAAAACTATATAGCTCAAAAGATATAAGTGAAGCATATAGAGTATTCTAACAAATTCCAAATCATGTATGGCTCTCTCAAAAGGTGTGTACAGCAAGGATGATTGTGGTAAACTAAAAATAAAAGACTCAAATCATACAAGACGCTCCAAGCAAAACACATATCATGTGGTGAATAAAAATATAGCTCCAAGTGAAGTTACCGATGGAAGTAGACGAAAGAGGGGATGCCTTCCGGGGCATCCCCAAGCTTTGGCTTTTTGGTGTCTTTAGATTATCTTGGGGGTGCCATGGGCATCCCCAAGCTTAGGCTCTTGCCACTCCTTGTTCCATAATCCATCAAAAATCTTTCACCCAAAACTTGAAAACTTCACAACACAAAACTCAACAGAAATCTCGTGAGCTCCGTTAGCGAAAGAAAACAAAAGACCACTTCAAGGTACTGTAATGAACTTAGTCTTTATTTATATTGGTGTTAAACCTACTGTATTCCAACTTCTCTATGGTTTATAAACTATTTTACTAGCCATAGATTCATCAAAAGAAGCAAACAACACACGAAAAACAGAATCTATCAAAAACAGAACAGTCTGTAGTAATCTATAACTAACGCAAACTTCTGGAACTTCAAAAAATCAGCAAAAATAGGAAGACCTAGACAATTTGTTTATTGATCAGCAGCAATTGTAATCACTATTTTATCACGTTATGGTGATATTTAACAAAAAATTTTGTGAACAGAAAGTTTCTGGAAATTACAGTAATATCAAATAACTATCATCCAAGAAGATCCTATAGGTTTAACTTGGCACAAACACTAACTAAAACATAAAAACACATCTAACCAGAGGCTAGAACAAGGATTTATTCCTAAACAGAAGCAAAATCAAAAAAAACTAAAAATAAAATTGGGTTGCCTCCCAACAAGCGCTATCTTTTAACGCCCCTAGCTAGGCATTGATAATTTTAATGATGCTCACATGAGAGACAAGAATTGAAGCACAAAGAGAGCATCATGAAACACGTGACAAACACATCTAAGTCTAACATACTTCCTATGCATAGGCATCTTATAGGCAAACAAATTATCATAGCAAGCAAAAACTAGCATATGCAAGGAAGCGGAAAGAAACGATATCAATCTCAACATAACGAGAGGTAATTTATTATCATGAAAATTTCTACGACCATATTTCCCTCTCTCATAATAATTACATGTGGGATCATAAGCAAATTCAACAAAATAGCTATCACATAAAATATTTTCAACACGATCCACATGCATGTAAAGTTGACACTCTTCCGAAATAGTGGGATTAAAATTAACTAAAGTCATGACCTCTCCAAACCCAGTTTTATCAAAAATTTCATAAGATTGAATATTCTCCAAATATGTGGGATATAAAGTTGACACTCTTCCAAACCCACTTTCAATATTATTGCAAACAATATTATAAGTCTCATATTCATCATGGGGATTAAATAAATTTTCAAGATCATAAGAAGAATCACCCCAATCATGATCGTTACAACAAGTAGTAGACATAGCAAAACTAGCATCCCCAAGCTTAGGGTTTTGCATATTATTAGCACAATTGACATCAAGAGAATTTATAGTAAAATCATTGAAATCATGCTTTTCATCAAGGGAACTATCAAGCATGGGTGCAATAGCAACGATCTCATTTTTAACATAAGGAACTATAGAAAATTTGTCTTCATAAATATTGGCATCATGGCCACAAGAATAGCAAGCATCATGTTCATCAAGGGATATTTCAACCAAATCATCAGAATCATCATTATCTATAGATTCACGCATATCATTATTTTCTTCCAAAGCAACGGTCATTCTTTCAATAAATTCTTGGACATAGACATTATCAGCAAAGTTTTCATTGCAATATTTAAGTATGATGGAATTTTCAGATTTGTTGAGAGTAAAATCATACTTTTCAATCAAAGAAGCAACTTCATGAGCACCCTTAAAACGACAAATTCTTCAATTTGTTCGATATCATAGTAGCTATAAACACCCTTTGCATAAGAAGATAAGATTTCATTATCATTGAACTCACATAGGTAGGGAAGGTGTTTTTTAGGGTTCTTAGAGCAACAAGTAAAATCACAAATTTCACAAAGATTCCAAGCATAGCATAGCAAACTATTTATATGATACCATAAGAGCTTCCCTTTCTCAGACAAACGACGATGCACAAAATGAGCATGCTCATCTAAAGATTTCCCATCAACTAGGCTAGTTGGGGTTTCAGCACGAGCGCATAAGGATCAAAGATGATCCAAGTAGAACACTTTAAGTGGATCCATATCAATAGATTTTTAGCAAGCGAAGATGCAAGCATATAGAAGGGACAAGGAAACACAAACAAAGATACATACGGGAAGAAGGTGAACGAAAGAGAAAGGGCGAATAAAACGACAAGGCTGAAGTGGGGGAGAGGAAAATGAGAGGCAAATGGCAAATAATGTAATGCGGGAGATAAGGGATTTGTGATAGGTACTTGGTATGTTGACTTTTGCATAGACTCCCCGGCAACGGCACCAGAAATGGCTCGTTGTCGAGAGTCAAATCTTGACTTGACTTCGTGTAAGCCTCCCCGGCAACGGCGCCAGAAATTCTTCTTGCTACCTCTTGAGCACTGCGTTGGATTTCCTCGAAGAGGAAAGGATGATGCAGCAAAGTAGCGTAAGTATTTCCCTCATTTTTGAGAACCAAGGTATCAATCCAGTAGGAGGCTATGTGCGAGTCCCTCGTACCTACACAAAGCAAATAGCTCCTCGCAACCAACGCGAATAGGGGTTGTCAATCCCTTCACGGTCGCTTACGGGAGTGAGATCTAATACATATGATAGATAATATTTTTGGTGTTTTTGGTATAAAGATGCAAAGTAAAATAAAAAGCAAAGTAAAAAGCAAAGCAATAATAAAGTGATGAAGATTAATATGATGAGAATAGACCCGGGGGCCATAGGTTTCACTAGTGGCTTTTCTCAAGAGCATAAGTATTTTACGATGGGTGAACGAATTACTGTTGAGTAATTGACGAATTGAGCATAGTTATGAGAGTATCTAGGTATGATCATGTATATAGGCATCACGTCCAAGACAAGTAGACCGACTCCTGCCTGCATCTACTACTATTACTCCACTCATCGACCGCTATCCAGCATGCATCTAGAGTATCAAGTTAATGAAAACAGAGTAACACCTTAAGCAAGATGACATGATGTAGAGGGATAAATTCATGCAATATGATAAAAACCCCATATTGTTATCCTCGATGGCAACAATACAATACGTGCCTTGCTGCCCCTACTATCACTGGGAAAGGACACCGCAAGATTGAACCCAAAGCTAAGCACTTCTCCCATTGCAAGAAAAACTAATCTAGTAAGCCAAACCAAACTGATAATTCGAAGAGACTTCCAAAGATAACCAATCATACATAAAAGAATTCAGAGAAGATTCAAATATTGCTCATAGATAATCTTGATCATAAACCCACAATTCATCGGTCTCAACAAACACACGGCAAAAAGAAGATTACATCGAATAGATCTCCACGAGAGAGGGGGAGAACATTGTATTGAGATCCAAAAAGAGAGAAGAAGCCATCTAGCTACTAACTATGGACCCGAAGGTCTGAGGTAAACTACTCACACTTCATCGGAGGGGCTATGGTGATGATGTAGAAGCCCTTCATGGTGGATTCCCCTTCCGACGGAGCTCTGAAACAGGCCCCAAGATGGGATCTCGTGGGTACAGAAGGTTGCGGTGGTGGAATTAGGTTTTTGGCTCTGTATCTGATCGTTTGGGGGTACGTAGGTATATATAGGAGGAAGGAGTTCGTCGGTGGAGCTTCGTGGGGCCCACGAGGGTGGGGGCGCGCCCTAGGGGGGTGGGCGCACCCCCCTACCTCATGCCCACCTCGTGGTTTTCTTGACGTAGGGTCCAAGTCTCCTGGATCATATTCGGTGAGAAAATCACGTTCCCGAAGGTTTCATTCCATTTGGACTCCGTTTGATATTCTGTTTCTTCGAAACACTGAAATAGGCAAAAAACAGCAATGCTGGGCTGGGCCTCCGGTTAATAGGTTAGTTCCAAAAGTAATATAAATGTGGAAAATAAAGCCCAATATGGTCCAAAATAGTAGATAATATAGCATGGAGCAATAAAAAATTATAGATACGTTGGAGACGTATCACAAACTTATTCGCGAGTTCACGAAGCTCTTGAACTGTCGGGGCGTTGCCAATCCCCAGGCAGTTCCAGCTTAACAGATTCATTGCGTCCGGCGGTCCTCCGTCGCGGAGGCCGCCAATCTCGCGTCCGAGCCTTTCCCCCCATTGGGGGTCTTCTTCACTATGATTGTACCAGTCTTGTCTGTGGAATTTCCTCCTTTGTCAAGTTGTCCCATAAGTTTGGACCGCTTAGGATCTTGTTTAGGAGGAGGGCTAACTAGCACCGTCCCCCCATTTGCCTTTGCCGCCACTACTAGCTCCAGCCCCGAAGCAGCCTTGGGAACCGGCGAGCCAGCAACTTGGTCCGACGGGCGCTTCCTGTTAGCGTCAGTCGCCTCCACATCCATCCCCTACTGATTCTGACTGCCCTGCTGGCTTGACTCCGAGTAGGGCGCAGCCGACCCATCCCTTTTCTGTTCCTTCTAATTTCTGTTCTGACGGCGTGTGCCCTAGGCAGTTGTCGCAGGAGCTCACAGATTTTTGAAAACCAGGGCAGAAGGAGGATGCACCCTTCACCATGTTCTTTGAATTCGTAGACCATCATGCCACATACCTGGCACCAATCAGGCAAACGTTCGTACTTGACAGCGAAGATCCCCCTCTCGCCACCACGGATCAGAGATATGGCTTTCTTCAGCGGGTTCCGAACATCCAACCTGATCTTGACCCTGTAAAAGTTTCCTTCAAAGTCAAAGGAGGACGGTTCTGCATCAACAAACTCTCCAATCTTTGAGGCTAAAGCCTTCGCTTTCCCATGATAAGCAATAGGGAGCTCGATGATCCGCGCCCAGATCTCAAAAGTATAGAGCTCGATCGAGGAGGGCTTGGTGTATCCATCATATGGGGCGATGATAACTGGATTGCCTCGGAAGTGCCAAGGTCCGCCCTGTGTGACACGTTCCCAATCCCCCAAGCAATCAAATTGCATCTGGAACAAGTTTTCCTCCAAAGTTTTGATCTTGACTGGCCTGGCTAAGTCCCATGCCGATCGCATGTTGTTGAAGAACCAGTAGTTACTGAACCCTTTTATCCATGTGAAATCGGGCTAGGATCATCCACCGGAGTTTCTCCACCGCCGGGGCATCATCATCCTCAAATATCACATCATCAAGATCATCTTCTTTGAGGGACAACTCCTGCATCATCTCCTCCAGGTTTCCTTTTCCTTTACAATCAGATGCCGAAGAACTTCCATGGTTTGCCATCGCGTGTCGTCGGTAGAAAACCGATCGACCATGGAGTAAAACCCTAACCCTTGCGCGGTAGAAGATCGTTCCAAGTCCGGGGAGGCAGACTGCGCTACCCCCGCGGTGGCCGAGGTCGGATCCCGCCCCCGCCGGAGAGAAGGGAGGTAAGATCTCAACGTCGCTGGAGGCGGCGAGATAAGGTAAAACCCTAACTAGAGGGAACGTTGAGGCCGTGGAATAGATGGCCATCAGATCGCTGCTGACTCGCATCTCCAAGGACACCACTAAAACCGAGCATACGCTGGGCCGGGCTGTAAAAGCCCGATCTTCTTTTCTCAAGTCTGAGACGGCCCGAAGCTCGAAATGCACTCTTTTCTCAAGCCCGAGCCCGGCCTGAATATTGTTTTTTAGTGTTCGCACATGTAAGCCTGGCCCGAAGCCCAAAAGCTCAGGCCGAAATCCTAAAAAAGAAAAGCCCGAGCCCGGCCTGAGCTACCTTTCGGGCTGCAAAATGAGACCCGAGCCCAGCCCGAATATCAAGCCCGAAGCCCGGTTTTTTCAGGCTTGGTTGTCCATGCTCTCGGGTTTAGACACCAAACGTCCATGGGCGGACAGTGGACAGGGGAGAGGTCATCCAAACCATATGGAGGAAACATCTTCCCTTACAGAGAAAGAACTAAATAAAATGTTCGCTAGCATCACTTTGAATCATCGATCGCTAGCAATTCGACCATATTTTTAAATCCTAAGAAAAGTGTCAGATGTTCATCAAGTTTTTAAATTTATGGATCCCAAATTCAACCATACTCCTTGATATGACCTTCATCTCAAGCTTTCTCTCCTGACAATTTTACTGGACAGGCTTCAACGGGCTCGAGCCTACCCTCCGAAACTAAAAAAATATTAGTTCCCAGCCCATCTCGTCCCACTGCCTAGCTGGTTGGTTCCCAGTTCTAACCCTTGTACTGAATCTAATGTGTTTTATACACAAACTAGCAGTCAGATGTTCCAGCCAGTAAGCGGCCATCCAGCCGTTCCAGTAGTAGTGTGCTTGTCATGCGTGTTAGCACGGCACCAGGGGACGAGGGATGCCCCCTTCTTGTGTTCGGCGAGAGTGCTAAAATGCTCAAGATCGACTGCAAACACATGCTGACGAAGATGTGATGTTTTTTTACCCAAGTTCAGGCCGCTCGAAAGCGTAAAACCCTACGTCTCACTGTTTATATACACATGTGGAGGTGATTACAATGGCGAGCTAGGTTCTTTCTCTTTAAGGCACTCAAGGAGGAAGAAGTGATGTCGCTACTCGTTAGTGGGAGAAGCTTATGCCCTATCTTTGTGGTGTGTTGGAGATTTGAATGCAAAGGGTCTGAGCCCTTTTTCTACGTGTCCATGGACCTCCTTTTATACACCACAAAGAAGTTACCATAGTGACAAGCACAATGATGTACCTACCACATTAAATGAGGGTATATGTGTTGGCTCAAAGCCTTGTTGGGAGGGCGAGATGCCTGATACGTCTCCGTCATATCTATAATTTTTTATTGTTCCATGCCAATATTATACAACTTCCATATACTTTTGGCAACTTTTTATACTATTTTTGAGACTAACATATTGATTCAGTGCCCAGTGTTAGTTCCTGTTTGTTGCATGTTTTTTGTTTCGCAGAAAATCCATATCAAACAAAGTCCAAACGTAATAAAAACTGATGGAGATTTTTTTTGGAATATATGCGATTTTTGGGAAGAAGAATCAACGCGATACGATGCCCGAGGGGGCCACGAGGCAGGGGGCACGCCCCAGGGGGTCAGGCGCGCCCTGGACCCTCGTGGCCACCCTGTAAAGCGGCTGGTGCCCTTCTTTCGCCGCAAGAAAGCTAATATCTGGATAGAGATCGTGTCCAAAATTCAGCCCAATCGGAGTTACGGATCTCCAGTTATAAAAGAAACGGTGAAAGGCCAGATCTGAGAACGCAGAAACAGAGAGAGACAGATAGACAGATCCAATCTCGGAGGGGCTTTCGCCCCTCCCATGCCATGGAGACCAAGGACCAGAGGGGAAACCCTTCTCCCATCTAGGGAGGAGGTCAAGGAAGAAGAAGACGAAGGGCCCCCTCTCCCCTTCTCTTCTGGTGGCGCCGGAACGCTGCCGGGGGCCATCATCATCACCGCAATCTTCACCAACAACTTCACCGCCATCATCACCAACTCTTCCCCCCTTTATGCAGTGGTGTATCCTCTCTATTACCCGTTGTAATCTCTACTTAAACATGGTGCTCAATGAGGGAGTCCTGGATTAGGGGGTCCTCGGACAGTTGGACTATATACTTCGGCCGGACTGTTGGACTATGAAGATACAAGATTGAAGACTTCGTCTCGTGTCCGGATGGGACTCTCCTTGGCGTGGAAGGCAAGCTTGGCAATTCGGATATGTAGATCTCCTCCCTTGTAACCGACTCTGTGTAACCCTAGCCTCCTCCGGTGTCTATATAAACCGGAGGGTTTAGTCCATAGGACAACACCAATCATAATCATAGGCTAGCTTCTAGGGTTTAGCCTCTACGATCTCGTGGTAGATCAACTCTTGTAATACTCATATCATCAAGATCAATCAAGCAGGAAGTAGGGTATTACCTCCATCGAGAAGGCCCGAACCTGGTAAACATTGTGTCCCCCGCCTCGTGTTACCATCCGCCTTAGACGCACAGTTCGGGACACCCTACCCGAGGTCCGCCGGTTTTGACACCGACATTGGTGCTTTCATTGAGAGTTCCACTGTGCCGTCGTGATAAAGGCTTGATGGCTACTTCGATCATCGGCAATGATGCGATCTAGGGTGAGGTTTTTCTCCCCGGACAGATCTTCGTATTCGGCGGCTTCGTACTGTGGGCCAACTCGCTTGGCCATCTGGAGCAGATCGAGAGCTACGCCCCTGGCCGTCAGGTCACATTTGGAAACTTAAACTATACTTCCGACATCCGCGGAGACTTGATCTTCGACGGATTCAAGCCCATGTCAGGTGCGCCGCACAGTCACGACGAGCATGACTTAACTCCGCCGTCGGACGGTGTTCGGGAGATCACACTTGTGGCTACTCCGGCCCTCAATCCAGAGCAGATCATGCCATCCGAGAACAGGTGGATGGACCCCGCCACGGAGGTCGCACACTCAGTGGTGTTAGAGTTGAATACGAACTTCACCTCTTATGAGACCTGTGTTGCCGGACCCTTGGATTCGTCCCCGGCCACGGGCTCCGAACCGCTTGCGTCCGTGCCTATCGAATTTGATTGGGCACCGATCATGGAGTTTAAATCCACGGATATTTTCCAACACCCGCCCTTGGGCGACGTGCTAGATTCATTAAGGTCTCTCTCCTTGTTAGGAGACCGAACTATGTCCGGCTCGAGTGGGAAGCAGACGACGAAGAAATTCATTCCCCACCCACCACCCACTTAATAGCCACTGTCGACGATTTAACCGACATGCTTGATTTCGACTCCGAAGACATCGACGATATGGACGACGATGCAGGAGAGGAACAGGAACCACCTCCCATAGGGCGCTGGACAACCACTTCATCATATGATATATACATGATGGACACCCCCAAAGAAAGCGATGGCAATAAGGCAACGGAGGATAATCCCCTCGAGAAGCAATCTAAGCACCGGCGTCATCGACACTGCTCTAAGCCTCACCATGGCAAAAGCAGCGATACCGGCACAAGAGACAATAACGCTGCAGATAGTGCCGAAGACGAAGACAATCCCCTCCAGCCAGACTCCGAGTGGGAGGATGGGCAAGCTAGCCCTAAGGAACAGGCAGCAGACGGAGAATTAGAGGATGACAATTACATGCCTCTCTCCGAAGACGAGATGAGCCTTGGCGACGAAGAATTTATCGTGGATGAGGATCCCGTCGAGCAGGAGCGCTTCAAGCGCCGGCTTATAGCCACAGCAAACAGCCTGAAGAAAAAGCAACAACAGCTTCAAGCTGACCAAGATCTGTTAGCGGATAGATGGACTGAGGTCCTGGCGGCCGAGGAATATGAACTCGAGCGCCCAACCAAAAGTTACCCAAAGCGCAGATTGCTACCCCAACTCGAGGAGGAAGCATTAAAGCCTACGCTTCCAGCATATGATGCGGCTGACCGGCCACCTCGTGGCCGAGACAAAGCGGCATATCAGGCCGAAGTCCGGCCCGCACCCCGTCGCGAGTTAAACAAAAATACCAAGGCCCGGGGTAACACACATGACCTGTGCGACGTATGGGAAAACAGAGCAGGATATGCAAGATCGATCTACGGATCACGGGGGGCGCCCCAACGCGTGACGACGACTGTCACACCGGATATACTAAAAGAAAATCCGGCAGGGCCGAATACAGCAGACAAGACTCGTATGAACTGCGTCGCGACATAGCCCGACACAGAGGCACCGCACACACTCTGTGCTTCACTGACGAAGTAATGGATCACGAATTCCCCGAAGGTTTTAAACCCGTGAACATTGAATCATATGATGGTACAACAGACCCCGCGGTATGGATCGAAGATTTCTTCCTCCACATATACATGGCCCGCGGGGATGATCTACACGCCATCAAGTATCTCCCGCTAAAACTGAAAGGGCCGGCTCGGCATTGGCTGAATAGCTTGCCGGCAAACTCCATCGGAAGTTGGGAGAACCTGGCAGACGCATTCCTGGACAACGTCCAGGGCACTTATGTGCGACCATCGGATGCTAATGATTTAAGTCACATAACACAACAGCCTGGAGAGTCAGCCAGGAAATTCTGGACTCGGTTCTTAACTAAAAAGAACCAAATTGTCGACTGTCTAGATGCCGAAGCCCTAGCGGCCTTTAAACATAACATCTGTGACGAGTGGCTCGCCCGACATCTCAGCCAAGAGAAGCCAAAATCCATGGCAGCCCTCACGACAATCATGACCCGCTTTTGCGCGGGCGAAGATAGCTGGTTGGCCCGTAGCAACAACACAGCAAGCAACCCTGGCACGTCAGAGGCCAGAGATAGCAAGGGCAAACCCCGACGCAACAAACACAAGCGCCGCAAAAATGGTGAAAACGCCGAAGATACGGCAGTCAATGCCGGATTTAGTGGCTCTAAGTCCGGTCAGCAGAATGGGCCACTCAAAAATGACAATTCGGGTCCGTCCAGTCTGGACCGCATACTCGATCGCCCATGCCAAATTCATGGCACCCCAGGAACACCAGCCAATCATACCAACAGAGAATGCTGGGTCTTCAAACAAGCCGGCAGGTCAGGCGGCAAAAACAAAAGATAAGGGGTCTCAAAGCGATGATGGCGATGAGGAGCCCAGATCACCGAATACAGGAGGGCAAAAGAAATTTCCCCCGCAAATCCAAACGGTGAACGTGGTAAACGGCACCCACACCCCAACCCGGACTGGATGCGCACCCCTAGGGACGCCGACTTAACGGAACTAGTCGTTCCACCTCACACGAGTCCTCATGGACGGAGGCAGCAGTCTAAACCTGCTTTACGAGGACACAGTGTGCAAGATGGGCATCGACCATTCGGTGATCAAGCCCACTAAAGCCACCTTCAGAGGTATTATACCAGGTGTGGAGACCAGTTGTACGGGCTCCATCGCCCTTGCGGTAGTCTTCGGATCACCAGACAATTACCGTGCCAAAGAGTTAATCTTCGACATCGTCCACTTTCACAGTGATTATCAGGCACTGCTCGGACGAACCGCGTTCGCTCGATTCAACGCGGTGCCACATTACGCCTACCGTAAGCTCAAGATGCCCGGTCCGCACGGCGTCATCACGGTTAATGGCAAGGCCGAACTTTCCCTCGGCACCAAGGAGCATACCGCTGCTTTAACAACAGAAGCAATGAGTGGCACCTTCCAATCGAACCTCGAGTCGACGACCAGGCTCCCGGACACCGCCAAAGGACTCCGAACTACTTCACGGTAGGATAGCCTGGCTTGTCCAGAGCTCAATTAAACATTCCGGTGAAGGCCAGGACAGGCCGCATACCGCGGCTCAACCGCTCTCCAGCACACAAACATTTCTTACATTCTCTCTGCAGGTTCACCCTTGCGCCGACCATGACTAGCGATTTGGAAGCGGCTCGAACGCGCAAGGGAATCCTTAGATATTCCCCGCAATGACCATCCGACTATACTCCAGATCCGCACACAACTTCTTCCCCCTGGTCTTAGCAGGTTCCACAGTCATATCTCTTTTTTATCACATTACCTATACTCATACGCATCGACATACCATTCAAATACAACATGTGGATTTATATGACGCTTATCTGCTGTTATTTCTTATTGAAATTCTTTCGTCAAGTGGCATCCATACGTCACGACATGCCTTAAATATGCAAGGGGCTTCGTTTTACCCATAATACGGCAATAAAGTCTGAGCACCTTCATGGAAGTTCGGCACCCCGAACTTATAGCATTATATGCATCAGCTCCGAATCATGTCTGGGGTCAAATGTTGGGTTTGCCCGACTCTCATGTTTTGCTGCCTTACGTTCCGCTATATCGGCTAAGGCGGCACAGGGAGAACTACTGCGATTGTGTCCCGGTTCTTCCGGATGAGCACCTCAGTAGAGAAAGCCGAAAACTGACTGTCATGATACAACGAGAGCTGATCAGCTGTTCGAGAGGTTGTAAAATATTTAAGGATTTCTCCCGCATAATGCCATAACCAATGCAGCGTGCGATGGATCGGTTTTTTCTTCCGCAGGTGCTTATAGAGCCCCTTGTGCGGTCTTCTGAACACCAGGGGCTGCGCCTACCTTCCTTTTCTAAAGCTCCTATGGCTAAGTGAGAGTGATAAAGCCCTATAGTCCGATTGCCTGGTTCGTTGTGCTGAACACCTCCTTCGAAGGACCCAAAACTGGGATAAAGAGTGATCAGGTTTATCCCGAACACTCCCGTACTTCCTACATGGGGGCAGAAACCGACGACTAGCCAACTCTCAGGATTAATATATAAAATGGCTGCGTAGGAGGATAAACTTTCATATAACAGGCAATAAATAATAGAAATGACCTTGTTCAACATTACAAAGGACAACATGATTGTATTCATGGAAATATAACCTCCTTGGTGCATTGCTCCGCCGCAAGGTAGGATCCTTTTAGGACACTTTCATAATATAATTCGGGCTTGCGGTGCTCCTTCCCCTCTGGTGGTCCCTCGATCATCAACTTTTTAGCATCCATCTTCCCCCAGTGCACCTTTGCACGGGCGAAAGCCATTCGCGCACCCTCTATACAGACCGCCCGCTTGATGACGTTAAGTCGAGGGCAGGCACTTACAAGCCGCTTCACGAGCCCAAAGTAGCTGCTTGGAATTGGCTCGGCAGGCCATAGCCAGATAATCAAATCCTTCATGGCTAGTTCCGCCGCCCTATGTAGTTCGATCAGCTGTTTCAGTTGATCGGCAAAAGGCACCGGATAATTCGGTGCCAGATACTGCGACCAGAAGAGTTTATCCGCAGTGTTCCTTTCTTCGGCTCGGTAGAATTGGGCGGCATCCGATATGCTGCGGGGCAGCTCCACAAATACCCCTGGAGAAATCCGAATTCAAAATTAGAAACATGATTTTCTCCTCAAATACTTGCTTTACATGGAAAAAAGCCTTACCCGCCGCGATCTTCCTCGCTTCTTGGATCTCTTGCAGGGTGCTTTGGGTTTCCCCCCGGGCATCGCGCGCGGCTTGATGAGCTTTGGTGAGTTTGGATTCTTTCTCCGTTAAACTCTGCTCCAAGGTCTCGCATTTCTTCACGACCTCTTGAAGCTCCCGCTCAGCTTCAATAACCCTGGCCTCATGCTTCTCACGAAGAGTCTGCTCTGTGGCTGCCTTTTTCTCGGCCTCGGCTACAACCCTCTTAAGAGCCTCGACTTCGGGCATCGTCCCTAGCGCAAATCATGAAACATATTTTGTCATAATGGAAATTCATTCGCACTGAACGCGATCAAGGCTTGCGGATACCTTGTTTATCTTCCAACTGTCGCTTCAACTGGCCAAGTTGTTCTTTGGCCCGCTCCAGACTTTGATTCAGTCCAGAGACCTCTGCAGTATGAGAGGCAGCAGCCACTGCAGACGCCTGCTTATAAAAGAAGAGAGATAGATGTCATTAAATGAGTCTTCCCGCGAACATAAATTTGATCCTCTGTCCGGTTCTTTCTTTCACCGAACAGTGTATCAGGGGCTACTATCCATACTATGCCACTCTTCGAAACCTCATAAAACATACCTCAAAGCCCCTTATAAGGCTGATACATGCTTCATTCAGTCCACTCTCAGCAGACTGTATCTTCTCAATCACCGCACCCATAAGGGCACGGTGTTCATCAACGATGGAGGCGCTCTTCAGCGCCGCCAACAAAGCATCCGGCACCTCTAGTTGGACAGAGGTTGCCGATGGAACAAGCACGCCCCCTCCAGCCGAGGGAGGCCGCATGCTTGATTCTGGAGCCGTATTGGTCTCCGGAATTGCGTCCGGCTAGGCGCCGAATTCAAGATGTCCCCCGCCATCGACGTCCATGGGAATCTTTTCCCCCATGTCTCCGGCCCTGGAAGTTCGACCTCTAGGCGCCGCCTTCATGATCTCCCCCCCCTCCTTGGCCGGGGTCCTGTTGGGACGAAGCCTCGGTGTTATTCACACATTTGGGGGAAGGGGCCTTCGGGGGCGTCCCACTCTCCATAGCATCCGAGCTCAGCAAATCCTCTGATGAAGATTGTTCGGTGCGGGACCTCGCCGAACTACAAAAAATATGGCTCGGGTTAAAATATTACGCCATGATGAGTCTGGACGCATAAACGTGTTCAGATTTTATATACTCACGAGTTCACCAGGGGCTCGGCCCTGGGATCCCACGCCGGGCTGCTGTCGGCGGCCGCAGTGGACTCCTCCAAAAGAGGAGCTTTTCTCCTTCTAGGCAACTCGGCCTCCAAGTGTATGGAGGCCGCCCTCTTCTTTCTTCCCCCCGTTGGGGATTCGTCTTCCTCCTCTTCCTTGTCCTCTTTGGAGGCAGAACAGGCATTGGAGCCTTCAGATATTGTGTTCGAAGTGTCACGACGACGAAGACCTCCCTGGGTCTTTTTGGCCTCCTTCTCGGCCTTCTTCTTCGGCACCTTGTAAGGCGCCGGGACCAGCATCTTCGTCAGAAGTGGGCCGGCCGGTTCTTCGGGCTGCGGGGCCGGACAGTGGATCCGCCCCGCCTTCTTCGTCCAGCCCTAGGAGAGTTGAGGAGAACACATTAAGCATTTCCCTTGGGTTATGCGGATAAAACGTATAATAACTTACTGAGCTTGCAGGGCGGGACAATTGGTACCCGCGGTCCTCGGCCGAGTCCGGCCATGATTTGCCAGACTTGAAAAGCACCTTCCAGATATCTTTGCGCGAGGAGCCCAAGAGCTCTCGCAGGGTCTGGTGCTTGGCCGGATCGAATTCCCATAGATTGCAAGTCCGGTGTTGACAAGGCAGGATCCGGTGAACCCGCATCACCTGGACTACATCGACAAGTTCGATGTTCTTGTCTTCCATATCCTTGACGCACGTCTGGAGCACCGACAGTTCATCGGGCGAAGACCAGTTCAGGCCCTTCTTGGGCCAGGACGTAAGCCGCAAAGGGGCTCCGGATCGGAACTCGGGAGCAGCGGCCCATTCCTTGCCGCGCAGCTCAGTGATGTAAAACCACCACTATTACCACTCTTTGACGAAATCATTAAAAGTACCTGTTGGCCATGTGACGCTGGGCATCTTGCTCACCATAGCGCCCCCGCACTTGGCGTGCTCGCCGCTCACTACCTTGGGCTTCATGAGGGAGTCCTGGATTAGGGGGTGTCCGGATAGCCAGACTATACCTTCAGTCGGACTCCTGGACTATGAAGATACAAGATTGAAGACTTTGTCCCGTGTCCGGATGTGACTTTCCTTGGCGTGGAAGGCAAGCTTGGTGATGCGGATATTCAGATCTCCTACCATTGTAACCGACTTTGTGTAACCCTAACCCTCTCCGGTGTCTATATAAACCGGAGGGTTTTAGTCCGTAGGACAACCTCAATATACAACAATCATACCATAGGCTAGCTTCCAGGGTTTAGCCTCCTTGATCTCATGCTAGATCTACTCTTGTACTACCCATATCATCAATATTAATCAAGCAGGACATAGGGTTTTACCTCCATCAAGAGGGCCCGAACCTGGGTAAAACATTGTGTCCCTTGTCTCCTGTTACCATCCGCCTAGACGCACAGTTCGGGACCCCCTACCCGAGATCCGCCGGTTTTGACACCGACATTGGTGCTTTCATTAAGAGTTCCTCTGTGTCGTTGCTTTTAGGCCCGATGGCTCCTTTGACCATCAACAACGATGCGGTCCAGGGTGAGACTTTTCTTCCCGGAAAGATCTTTGTCTTCGGCGGCTTCGCACTGCGGGCCAATTTGCTTGGCCACCTGGAGCAGATCGAAAGCTACGCCCCTGGCCATCAGGTCAGGTTTGGAAGTTTAAACTACACGGCTGACATCCGCGGGGACTTGATCTTCGACGGATTCGAGCCACAGCCAAGCGCGCCGCACTGTCTCGATGGGCATGATCTAGCTCTGCCACCGAACAGTGTCCTGGAGGCCGTGCACGCATTGGTTCCGACCCTTAATTCGGAGCCCACTGCTGGTCGAGGATGAGTGGTTGGACGCCGCCTCGGGGGCTGCAATCTCAAAGGCGATCGAGCCGAACGCCAGCCCCGCACCCCGCAAGGCCCGTGACTCCGAGGGGCCGGATTCCTCTCCGGACTCCGAGCCCTCCGCGCACCCGCCGATCGAATCCGATTGGGCGCCGATCATGGAGTTCACCGCCGCGGACATCTTTCAGCACTCGCCCTTCTACGACATCCTGAAGTCGCTAAAGTCTCTCTCTTTATCAGGAGAGCCCTGGCCGGACTACGGTCAGCAAGGTTGGGATACGGACGATGAAGAAATTCAAAGCCCACCCACCACCCACTTCGTAGCCACTGTCGACGACTTAACCGACATGCTCGACTTCGACTCTGAAGACATCGATGGTATGGACGACGATGCAGGAGACGACCAAGAACCAGCACCTGTAGGGCACTGGAAGGCCACCTCGTTATATTACATATATATGGTGGACACTCCAAAAGATGGAGATGGCGATGGAACAACGGAGGATGACGCATTCAAGAAACAAACCAAGCGCCGGCGTCAGCGGCGCCGCTCTAAATCCCGCCAAAGCAAAAAGGTGATTCCGGCACGGGAGTTAATACTACTCCGGATAGCGCCGAAGAACACCCCCTCCAGCAAGATTCGGCACAGGAGGATGGAGAAGCCAGCCCTCACGAGAGAGCGGCAGGCAGAGAGGTTGAGGATGATAATTATATGCCTCCCTCCGAAGATGAGGCAAGCCTCGACGACGACGAATTCGTCGTGCCAACGGATCCCGCCGAACAAGAGCATTTTAAACACAGGCTTATAGCCACGGCAAGCAGCCTCAAGAAAAAGCAGCAACAGCTTAGAGCTGATCAAGATTTGCTAGCTGACAGATGGACTGAAGTCCTTGCGGCCGAAGAGCGTGAACTCGAACGCCCCTCCAAGAGTTACCCAAAGCGCAGGCTACTACCCCGATTAGAGGAGGAAGCACCTACATCACCAGCACATGACATGGCCGACCGGCCACCTCGTGGCCGTGACAGAGAGGCCTCCCGGCCCTCCACTCAAGCCGTGCCCCGGCGCCGCTCAAAACATGCTAAGGCACGGGAAAACGCGCCAGACCTGCGAGAGATACTGGAGGACAAGGCAAGACAAACAAGATCGATCTACGGATTGCGTGGGCGCCCTACGACACGTGACGGGGATCGTCACTCCGGACATAATAAATCCCGCCGGGCCGAACACAGTAGACAATGCTCATTGGAGCTGCATCGTGATATAGCCCAATACAGAGGCGCCGCACACCCACTATGCTTCACAGATGATGTAATGGATCATAAAATCCTTGAGGGTTTCAAACCGTGAACATCGAATCATACGATGGCACAACAGATCCGGCGGTATGGGTCGAGGATTATCTCCTTCATATCCACATGGCCCACGGCGATGATCTACACGCCATCAAATACCTCCCACTCAAACTTAAGGGACCAGCCCGGCATTGGCTTAACAGCTTGCCGGCAGATTCAATCGGTTCTTGGGAAGACCTGGAAGCCGCATTCCTCGACAATTTTCAGGGTACCTATGTGCGACCACCGGACGCTGATGACCTAAGCCACATAATTCAGCAGCCAGAGGAATCGGCCATGCAATTCTGGACACGGTTCCTAACAAAGAAAAACCAAATAGTCGACTGTCCGGACGCAGAGGCCCTAGCAGCCTTCAAGCATAACATCCGCGACGAGTGGCTTGCCCGGCACCTTGGACAGGAAAAGCCGAAATCTATGGCAGCCCTCACGACACTCATGACCCGCTTTTGCGCGGGAGAAGATAGTTGGCTAGCTCGCAGCAACAACTTAACCAAGAACCTTGGTAATTCGGATACCAAGGACAAAAGTGGCAGGTCGCGCCGGAACAAGCAAAAACGCCGTGTTAACAGCGACAGCAACGAGGATACGGTAGTCAATGCCGGATTCCGAGGCTACAAATCCGGTCAGCGGAAAAAGCCATTCAAAAGAAATACTCAGGGCCCGTCCAGTTTGGACCGAATACTCGACCTCTTGTGCCAGATACATGGCACCCCCGAAAAGCCAGCCAATCACACCAACATGGATTGTTGGGTGTTCAAGCAGGCAGGCAAGTTAAATGCCGAAAATAGAGACAAGGGGCTGCATAGAGACGACGAGGAGGAGCCCAGGCCGCCGAACAACAGTGGACAGAAGGGTTTTCCCCCACAAATGCGGATGGTGAACATGATATACGCAACCCACATCCCCAAAAGGGAGCGGAAGCATGCATTACGGGACGTATACACGCTGGAGCCAGTCGCCCCAAAGTTCAACCCATGGTCCTCCTGCCCGATCACTTTTGATCGAAGGGACCACCCCACTAGCATCCGTCATGGCGGGTTCGCCGCAATGGTTCTAGACCCAATTATTGACGGATTTCATCTCACAAGAGTCCTTATGGACGGCGACAGCAGCCTGAACCTGCTTTACCAGGATACAGTGCGGAAAATGGGCATAGATCCCTCAAGGATTAAGCCCACCAAAATGACCTTTAAAGGCGTCATACCAGGTGTAGAGGCCAACTGTACAGGTTCAGTCACACTTGAAGTGGTCTTCGGATCTCTGGATAACTTCTGAAGCGAGGAGTTAATCTTCGACATAGTCCCGTTCCGCAGAGGCTATCACGCACTGCTCGGACGAACCGCATTCGCAAAGTTCAATGCGGTACCGCACTATGCATACCTCAAGCTCAAGATGCCAGGCCCTCGAGGAGTAATCACGGTCAACGGAAACACCGAACGCTCCCTCCAAATGGAGGAGCACACGGCAGCGCTCGCAGCAGAAGTACAAAGCAGCCTCTCTAGGCAATTTTCCAGTCCAACCTTCAAAAGGCCGGACACTGTCAAGCGCGCCTGGAGTAACCTACAAAAAGACCGCCTGGCACGTTCCGAGCTGGCGTAGCAATGCAGCCCCAACCCCAGCCCTGGCGAAATAGCAAAACTAGCACTTCGCGTACATAACTACGCTCTCAAAATACCATGGGTGCTGGGGAAGGGGCACCATCACGGCACGCCCAAAACACGGCTTCAACCGTACTAGGGGCTGCCGAATTCTTCTTTAATTTTCTCTTCCTCTTAGGACTCCATACTTCGGACGACCTGTTCGGCAATTCAACTGCCGCACAAACGATGCAAGAACCAGGGAAGCAGACAAGCCATGCCGCATTATGGAACTCCCAGGTGGTCTCTATCACGAGCAGTATACCTGTTTTGCATACAGTTCCGCAGCCTGTCCCTAAACCGGACATGTTAAATAGTCCACGTTTGCATATCACGCTATCTGTATCATTCTGCTTTGATCGCAGCCTTTTTAAACAATGCATAGTCTTTATCTATTTTTGCATTACCTTTCTTACCAATATATGTTCATTCATGACATGTTGCACCCGTACACTGTGGTACGGCAAATACGCCAGGGGCTTCAGTAGCCCCCAACATGGTGTAAGAAGTCCGAACACTTTCACAAGTGCGACACCCCGAACTTATAGCATTATATGCATCGGCTCCGAATCATGTCTTGGGTCAATAGTTGGGTTTGCCCGGCTCCTATGTTTTGGCACCTTACATTCCGCTATATCGGCTAAGGTAGCACTAGGAGAACTACTATGATTGTGCCCTAGTTGAGCTGGGCTGAGCACCTCAGTAGAGAAAGCTAAAACTGACTGTCATGATGAAGCGAGAGACCGGTCGCTGTTCGAGAGGTTTTTCGAGTCCTTAAAGACTTATGCCGCTTAGAGCGAGGAACCGGCTTTGTCCGGCCAAGGCGTGGATAGCGCCCCGAACTCGGTCTTCCGAATACTAGGGGCTTCGCCGAAATTTAAAATTATAGAGTTCTATGGCTAAGTGAGAGTGTTCAAGCATTATAGTCCGATTGCCTTGTTCGTTGTGCTGAGTGCCTCCCTCGAAGGACCCAAACATGGGAAAAAGAGCGCTCAGGTTTATCCCGAACACCCCAGCACTAGGGGCATGGGGGCAGAAGCCGACGACTGGCCATCTCTCAATTTTTGATAAACGGCCGCACAGAAAGTAATACTTTAAATTCAACGAGCATTGCTTAGCACACATGAACAAGTTTTCAGCGCATAGGACAATACGAGCGAGTTCATTCAAAAATTACATCCTTGGTACATTCATCCGCCATAAGGCGGGCACCCTTCAGAACATCCTTATAATAATTCTCGGGCTTGCGGTGCTCTTTCCCTGGCGGTGGCCCATCCTTCACAAGCTTCTCACCGTCCAGCTTGCCCCAGTGCACCTTAGCACGGGCAAGGGCCCTCCGGGCACCTTTGATGCAGACAGAACGCTTGATGACCTCGAGCCTTGGACAGGATTCCACCAGCCGCCACACCAATCCGAAGTAGCTCCCAGGCAGGGCCTCTCCAGGCCACAGCCGAACTATGAGGCCCTTCATGGCCTGTTCGGCCGCCTTGTGGAGCTTGACCAGCTGCTTCAGCTGGTCGCTCAAGGGCACAGGGTGTTCGGCCTCAGCATACTGAGACCAGAACACCTCCTCTGTCGAACTGCCCTCCTCGGCTCGGTAGAATGCGGCGGCACCAGACACGCTCCGGGGAAGATCTGCGAACGCTCCTGGAGAGCACCAGATTCGGGTAAGTAACAAGTAGCTTACTTTCGTATGTTTGCTTTGCATAAAGAATGCCTTACCCGCCGCTATCTTTTTCACCGCATCCAATTCTTGGAGGGCCTTCTGGGATTCGGCCTTGGCAGACTTGGCAGTCTCAATGGCCGCCGCGAGCTCGGACACTCGCGTCTTCGAGTCAAGCTCCAAACTCTCATGTTTTTTCATGAGAGCCTGAAGCTCTTGCTGCGCCTCGCCGACCTGCGCCTCAAATTTCTCCCGCTCGGTGCGCTCTGAGGCCGCTCTCTTCTCGGCCTCGGACAGCGCCTGCTTGAGGGTGGCCACCTCAGTTGTGGCCCCTGCAATAAGTAGCATAATCCTATCATTTTTTGCAATTGCATCTTTTTATATATTTCTATAAGGTACCTCTTACCTTCTTTCTCCTCGAGTTGCCGCCTGGCCAGGCCGAGCTCTCGCTCGGACCGCTCGAGACCCTGCTTCAGGGTGCCTACCTCTGCAGTCAGTGCGGCGGTCGCAAGCAGCGAAGCCTGCATACGCATATTGACTCTTTCTTGTTAGACTCCTGTGAAGTTTATTAGATCCTCTATTCGGCTTTTCTTTTCGAACGCCAAACAGAGCATCAGGGGCTACTGTCTATGCGGTAATATTTTTACATATTCTTACTTACCTCAAAGCCTGTTAGAAGGCTAGCACAAGCTTCAGTCAGTCCGCTCTTGGCGGACTGAACCTTCTGAAGCACCATACTCATGATAGTACGGTGATCCTCATTGATGAAGGCACCGTTAAGCACCTCCAGCAAATTGTCCGGCGCCTCCGGTTGGACGGGGGCCGCCGGCTTAGTAGGCTTGCTCCTCTTAGAAGGAGGTCGCCTGCCGCACTCCGGAACCGTTGAGGATTCCAGCACGGTGTCTGGTGCAAAGCCGGACTGGGAGCCCTGGGGGGTCTTGTCCCCTTTACTCCTGGAGTCCGGGAGGTCGCCTCGCGGCTCCTCTAGGACCACCTCCTCTTGGCCCGGAGCTTGTCGCGACGCCACTTCGGCGTCGTCCGTAGTGCGGGGGGAGGCAGCGGGCGGAACTGAATTCACGTCCGATGAATCCAGGGAGCCGGTCGACGACTCGTCGAGCCCGGCCTTGGGCGGGCTGCATAATTACATTCGGCATAAGGAAAAGCTATGCAACAAGGGAATGCTATGAGTTACTCTGGTATCCGAATACTTACGATCCCGCCGGGCGCCTGGCCCTTTGCGGCCACTCCTCTTCGCCCTCGTCGGTGTCGGTGGAGTAGTCCGGGGGAAGGGTCTTCCCCTTCTTGGACCCTTCGGCTTGCCCTGTTGGGGCGGCCTTCCTCTTCTTTCCTCCCCCTGCTGGAGGGGGAGAGGTTTCTTCTTCCTCCTCCTCGTCTTCACGGGAGGAGGGCACCTCGGAGTCGTCGGACGATGAGTTTGACACCACCCTACGCCAGGAACTCTTGCGAGTCCCCGTGGCCTTCTTCTTGGCCTTCTTCTCCGGCACCACGTAAGGTGCCAGAGCCAGCAGCTTCGATAAACGAGCATCTGCTGGGTCTTCGGGCAAAGGAGCCGGACAGTCGATCTGTCCGAACTTCGCCTGCCACTCCTGTCAAAGGTAAGGGAGTTTAGATCCCGCATAGAGTCAAACTATGAGAAACAAATGTCTTGTAGAAGGAAAAGATAACTCACCACACTAGCTGGACGCTGCGTGCTGAATCCGCGATCCTCGGATGCGGATGCGGGAGCCTCGGCGCCCTTGAATAGCACCTTCCAGGCATCTTCGTATGTCGTGTCGAAGAGCCTATTCAAGGTTTGGTGCTGCGTCGGATCGAACTCCCACAGATTGAAGGCCCGTTGCTGACACGGGAGGATACGGCGGACGAGCATAACCTGGACTATATTGACAAGCTTGAGCTACTTGTTCACCAGGGACTGGATGCATGTTTGCAGTCCGGTCACCTCTCCCTCGTTGCCCCATGACAGGCCCGTCTCTTTCCAGGACGTGAGCCGCATAGGGGGTCCGGACCGGAACTCGGGGGCTGCGACCCAATCAAGGTCGCGCGGCTCGGTGATGTAAAACCACCCCGATTGCCACCCCTTCAGGGCTCCACAAAGGAGCCCTCGAGCCAAAGGACATTGGCCATCTTGCCCGCCATGGCGCTTCCGCACTCCGCCTGGCTGCCGCGCACCACCTTCGGCTTGACGTTGAAAGTCTTGAGCCAAAGGCCGAAATGGGGGCGGATGCGGAGGAAGGCCTCGCACACGACGATAAACGCTGATATGTTGAGGACGAAGTTCGGGGCCAGATCGTGGAAATCCAGGCCATAGTAGAACATGAGCCCCCGGACGAATGGGTGAAGAGGGAAACCCAGTACGCGGAGGAAATGGGGAAGGAATACGACCCTCTCATGGGGCCTTGGGGTGGGGAGGAGCTGCCCCTTTTCAGGAAGCCGGTGTGCGATGTTGTTGGACAAGTATCCGGCCTTCCTTAGCTTTTTGACATGGCCCTCTGTGATGGAGGAGACCATCCACTTGCCTCCCGCTCCGGACATTGCCGGAGAAGGTTGAGGTGGGAAGTGCGGGCTTGGGCGCTGGAGCTCGGGTGCGCAGAAGATGGATAGGCAAAGGAGGAAGAAGGCGTAGGTAAAAAGGTGGATCCTTATCCCCTTATATGGGCGGATGCGGCTATGCGTCCCCACCAGCCTGGTAAAACTCGCTTATCTCCCAAACACCATGATAAATGGCGCGGTTGGGTTACCCACGTCCGTATTGATGAGAATCCCGTAAATGAGGGACACAATCTCTGCTTTGACAAGTCGTGCCAAGGAAACCGCCTCGCAAAATGCGCTGAGGTGGGGAAGTAAAAACGATTCAAATAAAGGCTTGGCCGTAGTATGATGTCACGCTACGGAATACGTCAGTAGATTAGATTTGTGTTAATATTATTCTCTCTATGGCAATATGTGGAAACTTATTTTGCAGAGCCGGACACTACCCTTGGTGTTTACAAACTTTTATGAAGAACTTGGAGGAGGAACCCGCCTTGCAATGCCGAAGACAATCTACGTGCCGGACTCGTCGTCATTGAAGCCTGGTTCAGGGGCTACTGAGGGAGTCCTGGATTAGGGGGTGTCCGGATAGCCGGACTATACCTTCAGCCGGACTCCTGGACTATGAAGATACAAGATTGAAGACTTCGTCCCGTGTCCGGATGGGACTTTCCTTGGCGTGGAAGGCAAGCTTGGCGATGCGGATATTCAGATCTCGTACCATTGTAACCGACTTTGTGTAACCCTAACCCTCTCCGGTGTCTATATAAACCGGAGGGTTTTAGTCCGTAGGACAACCTCAATATACAACAATCATACCATAGGCTAGCTTCTAGGGTTTAGCCTCCTTGATCTCGTGGTAGATCTACTCTTGTACTACCCATATCATCAATATTAATCAAGCAGGATGTAGGGTTTTACCTCCATCAAGAGGGCCCGAACCTGGGTAAAACATTGTGTCCCTTGTCTCCTGTTACCATCCGCCTAGATGCACAGTTCGGGACCCCCTACCCGAGATCCGTCGGTTTTGACACCGACACTTCACATTAAACATCTTCAGCCATAAGCCGAAGTGTGGCGAGATGCAGAGAAAAGCCTCGCACACGATGATGAATGTTGAGATGTTGAGGAAGGAATTGGGGGATAGATCATGAAAATCAATCCCGTAATAATACATGATGCCGTGAACGAACGGGTGGAGGGGAAACCCTAGCCTGCGGACAAAATGAGGGAGGAATACAGCCCTCTCGTGGGGTTCCAGAGTAGGGACGATCTGTCCCGCCGTCGGGAGGCGGTGGCTGATTTTCTTGGCCAGGTACCCGTCCTCCCGAAGCTTTTTGATATCCTTCTCCCGGATAGTAGAGGCCATCCACTTGCCTCCTGCTCCGGATCCGGACATATTCGGAAGACCTTTGTGGGCGGAGAAGACGAACGCTCGGGCGCTGGAGCTCGAGCGAAGGGGAATGGATCAGGAAGAAGAAAGTGTGGGTGCGAAAGGGAGTCCTTATCCCCTTATAAAAGGCAGCAGGGATTCTGCGCCTCCCGACTTGCCTGGTAAACTCGCTTATTCCCCAAGCGCCGTGATTGATGGCGCGGTTGGGTTACCCACATCCATATTGATGAGAATCTTGTGATAAGGGGACACGATCTCTTCTTCGACAAGACATGCCAGGAAAACCGCCTCGCAATATGTGCAGTAGCTGGTTGAGAAAAACGGTTCGAATAATGACCGGGCCATGGCGTAGTGTCATGCTATGAAATTTGTTAGCAGATTAGATTTGTGGAATATTGTACTCTCTACGGTGGTATGTGGAATTTGTTTTGCAGAGCCGGACATGATCCTTGTGTTCAAAATCTTCTATGGAGTATTCGGAGGAGGAACCCGCCTTGCAATGCCGAAGACAATTTGCGCGCCGGACTCATCGTCATTGAAGCCTGGTTCAGGGGCTACTGAGGGAGTCCTGGATTAGGGGGTCCTCGGATAGCCGGACTATATACTTTGGCCGGACTGTTGGACTATGAAGATACAAGATTGAAGACTTCGTCTCGTGTTCGGATGGGACTCTCCTTGGCGTGGAAGGCAAGCTTGGCAATTCAGATATGTAGATCTCCTCCCTTGTAACCGACTCTGTGTAACCCTAGCCCCCTTCGATGTCTATATAAACCGGAGGGTTTAGTCCGTAGGACAACAACAATCATAATCATAGGCTAGCTTCTAGGGTTTAGCCTCTACGATCTCGTGGTAGATCAACTCTTGTAATACTCATATCATCAAGATCAATCAAGTAGGAAGTAGGGTATTACCTCCATTGAGAGGGCCCGAACCTGGGTAAACATTGTGTCCCCCGCCTCCTGTTACCATCCGCCTTAGACGCACAGTTCGGGACCCCCTACTCGAGATCCGCCGGTTTTGACACCGACACTCAACGCTATATATTATTTCCCAATGATGTATGGCTATCCTATGATGTTTGAGTAGATCTATTTTGTCCTATGGGTTATTTGATGATCAAGATTGGTTTGAGTTGCATGTTTTATTATTGGTGCTGTTCTATGGTGCTCTCCGTGTCACGCAAGCGTGAGGGATCCTCGCTGTAGGGTTTGCAATATGTTCATGATTTGCTTATGGTGGGTGGTGTGAGTGACAGAAGCACAGACCCGAGTAAGTAGGTTGTTTGCGTATGGGATAAAGGGGACTTGATACTTTAATGCTATGGTTGGGTTTTACCTTAATGATCTTTAGTAGTTGCGGATGCTTCCTAGAGTTCCAATCATAAGTGCATATGACACTACTAGGAAAAGGGCTACTAGTGGCGCACCAGTTTTGCCTACTAATGGCACACTACTGGTGCGCCACTAGTACCACGCCACTAGTATTTTTTACTAATGGCGCACCACGCCATGCGCCATTAGTATAGAACACCATGCGCCATTAGTATGCCTCCCAGGGGGCCATATTTAACCATGTGCTTTGGCATACTAATGGCGCACTGTGGGGTGATGCGCCATTAGTATCCTTTGGCATACTAATGGCACACTTTGAGGTGATGCGCCATTAGTATGAATATTAGTTTTTTTACTTTTCTGATTTTTGCACATGTTACAAAATATATTATTGGACAGAATATAGACAGCAGCACACAGCAACAGCAGATTCATCGAATACAATAGAAGATTAGTCTCCGAATACAATTCATCATATTAGTCTCCGAATTCAAAAGACCGAACAAAGATAAAACATTACAAGTCTCGAGACCGCGAGTATCGAGTTTGTCTTCACATTACAAGTCGATATCGATCATCTAAACTACCATCACATAGAAGAGAGCTGCGGTCATCACGATGAGCACCATCACGATGAAACTGGTCTTCATCCGGTTCCTCCAACGCTCCCTCCTCTCTCCCGCTAGATAGCGGGCGTATCTAGATTCCGGCTCCGCCCTAGTGGTGTACCCTTTGTAACTGTTACCGCTAAAACGGTGAACCTGTCTCCGACACTCCTCCCAGTCGTCGTAGACTCCGGGAACCTTACCCTTGTACACGACATACGACGGCATCTCTATGCACAAGCCAAACAACAGACAATACATAAGCAATATGTAAGTATGCAACAAAAGGATCGGAAGAGAAAAGCAAGACATTAATAGCACGATTCATGGTCCTACTAATAAATAGCATCGATTACAGCTAAGTTGAACGACTGTCCAAACCAAAGAGACATACGAATTCATTAAAGTATAATTACAACATGAGCCAATCAATGTTTCAGAACTACACATCACTACTTTCGACTCGACTCATCGGACAGGAACGTGGATGAAGCCGCCGTCTGTCATGATGGTCATGAAATCGCAGTCGTTGTCACCCTGCATTTGTAGCATTTCATCTATCTCACAGTTGGACGGTTGATATCTGAGGAAGAACTGCCCCGAGGTATGAAGGACATCTTGATGGATGATGTCCGCAAACTCCGACTGGATGCGAAAGAATTCTTGTCTGAGGTCCGCGTCCTGGACTGCCGACAAGCTCGCGGCCCAATCTTTGAGATTATCTGGTAGCAGAAGTTGATGATGGTCCCTTACGATCGCCCGCATGTGATGGAGGGCATAGTAGGCATCCTTCTGACCGCCAGGCGGCTGCTTGACGCAGCAGAACTTCGTATTGTGTGAGAACATGTGCTTGCCGTACTTACGAATTGCCCTGGTGAAGGTGCCTCCAGATTTGGCGTAGGCGGGGAGAACATCATCAAGAACTTTCTTGACATTTGTGTAGTCTATCTTGGAGTTACGGTTCGGGTCTAAATACGTGGCCATGGAATATTTCGGGCTTAAGAGGATGAGTGTGCAATGTGTGTCACTGCACAGAACACGGAATGTTAGAAAAAAAGAACGATCGAAATCTAAGAAATCATATGTTACGGGGCGGTTAAGGGATGACTTACTCGGGAAAGTAAGCCACAAGGAAGTTATCCTTATCTGGGTTTGCCAGAATGACGCCTTCGAGGTGTGAACTCGCAACTTGGCGGTCCCCAGCGCTGCTCAAGTGCTTGGCACGCATGTAGAAGGGGTCGACTATCACGATGTCCGGGGTCTTGTCTCTAATGATCCGCATCTCCATACTCAGCGAAAACAGCCGAACGAAGGTGTAGTGCAGCGGATGAAGGTTAAACATAGCAAAGATGTCATCAAACCGCAGGATGATCGTACCCCCGATGTCGCCATCCACAAAGTCCTCGCCCTCTGGCACCTTGGCCACGAAAACCAGGTATGCCACATCCTTCTCTCTGAGACGCCGCTTCTCCAAAGAAAGAACACTGCCGTGCAGACTCCGCATAGCACCGGTTGCGGCATTCAGCATATTTGGCGGTAGCATTGCCCTACCCGCCACATGCACCCTCCTCGAGATATCCTTAGGTGAAGGTGGCCCGTCCTGAGCACGGATCGAACTCGGTGCCGGCTGGCTCGCACCGGCGCCCTTGTTAGTCTTTCGTTTCCGTCCCTTCTTCTTGATCTCCTGTAATGGGACCGAGTTCTGCTCACAGACCGCCTTCTTGAGCATGTTGGGGCTGATAATATTTCGCACCTCAGCTATCTGAGGCTCGGTGAAGGCGGGAGCTGGAGGCGTGTCCTAAGAACTGAACGCCAGACGACGCCTGTTCCAATTGGATTTCTCTGCCGTACCAGCTAGATCGCAGTCGTCTTGGTTGGGTTCTTGAGAAAGAGGCCCGCAGAACTCGTCAGCGTACCCATGTTCGGCAAAGTACTTATCAACTTTGGTAAATGTACCGTCGTCGTTTTCGTCGCTGTCCGGATCCTGTGCCATAGGGCTGTCCGGATCCTGTGCCATAGGGATGTCCAGCAGGTACGGTAGCGTTGCGGTGTTCTTGCCATGGCTTGGCGCCGGCACGACTTGCGGTCTTGTCTGTGGGGTGGTGTCCCCCGCCCCCAAACGAATCTGGCTCTTCGGCCAAAGCAGGGGCCAATTTACGCAGGTGCTGAGGGTCATCTCATCTTCTTCGTCGGCCCCAGCGGGTCGAATCGGAGGTAACAGCTCGTCGCAGCCTGGCAGCACCCGAACCACTTCAACCCTATACATTGTGGGTGGCATCGGATTACCGTGGAACATGGGGTTGCCCGGTTGAACGATTCTGCCCTTGGAGACATCGACCAACTCGGCGCCCACGAAGTGCAGAAGAGTGCAAGGAACATCGGCGGCGCCCACCGAGTACCCCTTGACTATATGTTTGGGCTCCGTTGGATTCCTGTCGGAGTCCACTTGAGTGAATTCCTCCTTGACGGTGCGGAGCGCATTTGGGCGCCGGTCCTTCCTTTGCTTCTTCAGTTGGCTGCCATCTGTGTGTGCGCCTCCATCATCAATGGTGGCATCCTCGGCGGCACCATCAGTGGTGTCATCCCCAACGCCACTAGGGGTTGTGTAATCAGGATCGGTGTCTTCCGCGGTGTCCTCATAGCGGTGAGGTTGTTCCTCCATCTCCTGGGACAGCTCCCAGAATTTCTTGCCGCCCGAACCACCGGCCTCATCGTTGTGGGCCATGTTTCGCTCTAAATAGGAAAAAGTTTGGTTATTGTCAAGGAACAAGATCATGGTCTCATCATTTAGGGTTTGTCGACACCGAGGCACCCTAAAAGCCTAAGCTTTCATCATTTAGGGTTTGTCGATGCCGAGGCACCCTAAAAGCCTAAGCGTACATCATTTAGGTTCTCATCGACACCGTGTCATCCGGGGCAGCCAAGTTAAGTTTTCATCATTTAGGGTTTATCGATGCCGAGGCACCCTAGGTTGGGCCTAATCACTTGGCACTAATCACTTGGCTCTATTGCCACCTAGTTTAATACAGCAAGAATAAATGGGCAGTTGATCCTACTTAATTAAGTACTAAGATACCCCGGCCCATGCATTAGTAGCAAGTACCTCATATGTCCGATTTTTAGCAAAGTCATGCTAAAATTCACGAAAAATTTCAGCATGACCTTTGCTGAAAATAGGACATATGGAGTACCCGAATTTGCCAGAACGGAAGTTAATCGACATTCCGGCAAACTCAAGGGCCTCTCGGGGTACCTGCAAAATCATCACGACACGAAGGGCCTCTCAAGGGCCTCAAGCAGCAGCGGCGTCTCCCAGGACCCCATTTTTTTGCTAAATTTCTTTGAGAAACAACCAGAGCAGAAAATTCAGCATATTTCTATACAACAACACTGTAAAGATGAAGAACAGTTCTACAATAGCCCATTTATATACAATAGCATCTTTGGTCATACCAATTTCTGAAACAATTCAAATCTGAACTGTATCTTTGGTCATACAAATCTCTGAAACTATACAAATCTGAAATATATATTTGGTCATACAAATTTATGGAACTAATCAAATCTGAACTGTATCTTTGGTCATACAAATCTCTGAAAATTTTCTAAATCTGTGGTCATACAAATTTATGGAACTAATCAAATTCTGGATTCAGAAGTTGGACTTCAAAAATCTTTCATGCAAATTACTTGAAGTACTGAAGTTAAATTGTTTTCATTTTGTCCAGATATTGTCAGTGACAATTAGGGTCATTCAGAAAGATGCTGAAGAGAAGAAATTAACTATGTATAGTTTATTCTTTTTGTACCAGGAACTATTTTAGTTTATTATTTATTGTACCAGGGAGGAATATAACAATCTTTTTTGGTATATATCAGGTTTTGGCTGCATTTGCAAATGCATTCCATGTACTGCAACCCTCGAGTCATCTGATGTTCCTGAATCATTGTAGTTTAGGCACCATACAAGATTGTTAGTTCAATGTGCTTCATATCCTAGTTATACTACTGCAGGAAAGGAGGATCATCATACACATATATATGTATAGCAATTGACAGGAGCTTCATCATTTTTAGTAACAACAATACATATATAGCAATTGGAAGCAAACAAATGTACACATAAGATAGAAATGTAGTGCTGAAAGTTTAATGCTTACAAAAGACTTGCTGAAATAGTGAAAAATATGGAGTCACCAAGCTGGCTAAGAAACTCCCAAAGTCCACTAGCAAATCCAAGATCTAATCCTGTTACACACATCATAACAATTTAAGATAATTAGGATAAGGATAGTAGGAAATGAAAAAGAAAGAGCTCAAAAAACAATCACAACAGAAAAATAATAAAAACCTAGTCCTAGAAGAAAATAAATCCTAAAAGAAAAGAAATCCTAAAATCTGGAGCAAGTCCTAGCAGTAGTAGTCCAAATAAAAGGTAACAATGATATTGCAGGAATAGACTTCCTAAAATAAGAATGATAATCTACTGTCAATAACCATTGAATAAAACAGATTTACCAACAAAATCTAAAAGGACACCTGCCTATCAGATTCAAACAGTTTATCATTTTCTAAAGCCATAAGCACAACAATCATGATCAGAACTAACACTACTTCAGACAAATAACCAATTAAGCGCCAAAAAAGCAAATAAACACTAATCAGCAGGCACTCTCCTACTACAGCTAACCAAATAATCAGTACTAATATAGCTAACAATGGCATAGCATGGTTAATAAGGCCACCAATTTACCTACCAGCATCCTTTGAAGCAAGGATAAGGACCCAAATAATCAGTACTAATACATAGGACAGTAGTTCGACAATTCTATCAAGAAATCATAACAGAGCACTAATTCCTTAGTCATCCTCCAGGAACACTACTGAACAATTTATAAGGACCAAAAACAATATGCAGGAGCACCAATTTGTATGACCAAATGGTAGCTACATGTATGGAAATCTTAACAACATGATTTGCACGCATCTATCTATAATGGCCGTTACTTATATCTCTATCTGAGAAACCTTAGGAACCCTATGGTTAATTGAAGATAAGCATGGCAGGAATTGAATGTATGGTAGCAAACTGACAACAAGAAGCAGTAGCCGTGTGACGGCGGCAGCAACGCACGAGCACGTGGGGCCCGGAGTCCGCGCACGAGCGCGCGGGAAAGGCGGCCGCAAGAAGCAGCAGCGGCGGCACGAAGGGGCAGCGGCGGCGAGCTCCTGCTCCTAACCCTAGGTCGCCGCCCCGTGAGGGCATGGGGATGAGCGGGGGAGAGAGGGAGGGAGGGACAGAGACTAACCGTCGTCGATGAGCAGCAGCCACGCGAGGAGGCTCGCGCCGCCGTCGAGGAGCGCGTCCGTCAAGCAGATACCTCCACAGACGGTGAGGCCGCGGTGGCCGGAGGTGGAAGAAGGCGCAGACGGCGAGGAGGAGTCCGGCGAGGGTCGGGGCAGCGGGGGTGGGGGCGCGGGGGCGCGGGGGCGGCGGGGGTGGAGTCCGGTGAGGGTCGGGGCGGCGGCTTCATGGGTCGGGGCAGCGCGCGGGTGGATCTGGTGGCGAGGGAGAGAGGGTCGAAGGGGATCTGGCGAGGGAGAGGGAGGATAGCTAGGGGGAGGGTTCTAATGGCGCACCACTCAGCCGTGCGCCATAAGTATGACTATTCTAATGGCGCACCTCCCCTCGGTGCGCCATTAGAATTTTGTCTTAATCTAGCCCACTAACCATATCTACAGCCTAACCCTATCTACAACAGAACCCACCCACTAGCCCGACTGGTCAACACACAGCACACACAACAGGAGGTCCTGGGTTCGATTCCCAGGCTCCCCAATATTTTTTTATACATTTTAAATGTTGTTTTTGATATTTATTTGTGTTTAAATATGCTCAAACTTGTTTAAATCATAACAGTAATATTTTTTATAAAAACAGTAATAATTTTTTAAAAAATATGTTCAAATTTGTTACTTGAAAATATCATCGGCGACGGCGGTGGAGCGGGGG